>NC_060186.1:19794577-19829577 GCF_021184085.1 Oncorhynchus gorbuscha | reverse complement strand
CGGAGCTTTGGTGGCGTGCCCGAGCGCTGAGAGAGCACGGCTCCTATCGCAGCCTCGGATGCGTCCACCTCCACTATGAATGCCAAAGAGGGATCCGGAGGAGCCAGCATGGGAGCCGAGGTAAACAGAGCCCTCAGCTGACCAAAAGCCCTGTCCGCCTCAGCTGACCACTGCAGTCGCACCGGTCCCCCCTTCAGCAGTGAGGTAATGGGAACTGCTACTTGACCCAAACTCCGGATAAACCTCTGGTAGTAGTTGGCAAACCCCAGAAACCGCTGTACTTCCTTTACCGGTGTGGGAGTCTGACAATTACGCACGGCTGAAATGTGGTCACTCTCCATCTCCAACCCTGACGTGGAAATTCTATACCCTAAGAAGGAGACGGACTGTTGGAATAACAGACATTTCTCAACCTTGACGTACAGGTCATGCTCCAACAGTCGACCAAGCACCCTGTGCACCAGGGACACATGCTCGGTGCGTGTGAAGTGGAGGGCCGAATGTATCCCTGCCACAGGGAGACATATGTTTCCATAACCACCGTCTCCTCCTGTGACAGAGGATACACGTGACTCCTGGGAAGTGCTGCGTCTACCAGGAGATTTGTCGCACAATCCCCCTGTCGATGTGGTGGTAATTTAGTCTCCCTCTTCTTACAGAAGGCGAGAGACAAATCGGCATATTCTGAGGGGATGCGCACTGTGGAGACCTGGTCTGGACTTTCCACCGTAGTCTCACTGATGGATATGTCAATACTAAAGAACTGTTCTTTTTTAGGATATGTCAATTCTAAAGAACTGTTCTTTTTTAGGATATGTCAATACTAAAGAACTGTTCTTTTTTAGGATATGTCAATACTAAAGAACTGTTCTTTTTTAGGATATGTAGATACTAAAGAACTGTTCTTTTTTAGGATATGTCAATACTAAAGAACTGTTCTTTTTTAGGATATGTAGATACTAAAGAACTGTTCTTTTTTAGGATATGTTAATACTAAAGAACTGTTCTTATTTAGCATATGTCAACACTAAAGAACTGTTCTTTTTTAGGATATGTAGATACTAAAGAACTGTTCTTTTTTAGGATATGTTAATACTAAAGAACTGTTCTTTTTTTAGGATATGTAGATACTAAAGAACTGTTCTTTTTTAGGATATGTTAATACTAAAGAACTGTTCTTATTTAGCATATGTTAAAGAACTGTTTTTTTTAGGATATGTAGATACTAAAGAACTGTTCTTTTTTAGGATATGTAGATACTAAAGAACTGTTCTTTTTTAGGATATGTAGATACTAAAGAACTGTTCTTTTTTTAGGATATGTAGATACTAAAGAACTGTTCTTTTTTAGGATATGTTAATACTAAAGAACTGTTCTTATTTAGCATATGTCAACACTAAAGAACTGTTCTTTTTTAGGATATGTAGATACTAAAGAACTGTTCTTTTTTAGGATATGTAGATACTAAAGAACTGTTCTTTTTTAGGATATGTAGATACTAAAGAACTGTTATTTTTTAGGATATGTTAATACTAAAGAACTGTTCTTATTTAGCATATGTCAACACTAAAGAACTGTTCTTTTTTAGGATATGTAGATACTAAAGAACTGTTCTTTTTTAGGATATGTTAATACTAAAGAACTGTTCTTTTTTATGATATGTCAATACTAAAGAACTGTTCTTTTTTTAGGATATGTAGATACTAAAGAACTGTTCTTTTTTAGGATATGTTAATACTAAAGAACTGTTCTTTATTTAGGATATGTCAATACTAAAGAACTGTTCTTTTTTAGGATATGTCAATACTAAAGAACTGTTCTTTATTTAGGATATGTCAATACTAAAGAACTGTTCTTTTTTAGGATATGTAGATACTAAAGAACTGTTCTTTTTTAGGATATGTTAATACTAAAGAACTGTTCTTTTTTAGGATATGTTAATACTAAAGAACTGTTCTTTATTTAGGATATGTCAATACTAAAGAACTGTTCTTTATTTAGGATATGTCAATACTAAAGAACTGTTCTTTTTTAGGATATGTTAATACTAAAGAACTGTTCTTTTTTAGGATATGTCAATACTAAAGAACTGTTCTTTTTTAGGATATGTCAATACTAAAGAACTGTTCTTTTTTAGGATATGTTAATACTAAAGAACTGTTCTTTTTTAGGATATGTCAACACTAAAGAACTGTTCTTTTTTAGGATATGTTAATACTAAAGAACTGTTCTTTTTTAGGATATGTTAATACTAAAGAACTGTTCTTTTTTAGGATATGTAGATACTAAAGAACTGTTCTTTTTTAGGATATGTAGATACTAAAGAACTGTTCTTTTTTAGGATATGTCAATACTAAAGAACTGTTCTTTTTTAGGATATGTCAATACTAAAGAACTGTTCTTTTTTAGGATATGTAGATACTAAAGAACTGTTCTTTTTTAGCATATGTCAACACTAAAGAACTGTTCTTTTTTAGGATATGTAGATACTAAAGAACTGTTCTTTTTTAGGATATGTAGATACTAAAGAACTGTTCTTTTTTAGCATATGTCAACACTAAAGAACTGTTCTTTTTTAGGATATGTAGATACTAAAGAACTGTTCTTTTTTAGGATATGTAGATACTAAAGAACTGTTCTTTTTTAGGATATGTCAATACTAAAGAACTGTTCTTTTTTAGGATATGTCAATACTAAAGAACTGTTCTTTTTTAGGATATGTCAATACTAAAGAACTGTTATATGAGCAATGTTATATGACCAATCATATCGAGTGGTTCCAATGACGAATATCGACGTGAGTCACCCGTCCCTGGATGAAGAAGGCTGACAAAACATTACAGTGGAACCAAATTTAAGTTGTTATAACGGAGTCAAGAAAAACATTTACAATTGAGAGGAATATGTTGTAAAGACAAACTTTGTGCATATTTTTTTTGTCATAAAGTTATTATGTGAAAATTGCTATTTAGCAAGTTATCTGACTAGCTAACATTAGCCGGCTAGCTAGTGTTAGGAGAATTAATTTTGAATTTGTGTTTGTTTTTTAGGGACTCCTGAGAAAACCAGCAAACCAGGCTGTCATCTTGTGAAACAGTGGATGTAAAGAATCTAGCTAGCTAAAGCATTTACTGCAAATTGAATGTACAATTGTGTAAGCTTGCTTTGCAATGCAGCTGAATTAACATAGCTAACTATTTACTTGGTTATTGTGTAGTGGTGTATGTATATAACACTATGTCTAAGGATGTGTAGCTAGCTACAGTATGTAGCCGGTCTGTGTATAGATCCTAAAACATTTGGTATAAATATTAGTTCAGAACCTATCTATGAACCTCAGCTATCATAGTTGTTGTATCAACTTTCAAGTCTGAATGGCATTAAGGTAGCCTATGTGTAACCGATGTGAAATGGCTAACTATTTAGCGGGGTGCGCGCTACTAGCGTTTCAATCAGTGACGTCACTCGCTCTGAGACCTTAAAGTAGTTGTTCCCCTTGCTCTGCGCTTTTCTGGAGCGATGGGTAACGATGCTTAAAGGGTGGCTGTTATTGATGTGTGCAGAGGGTCCCTGGTTCGAGCCCAGGTAGAGGAGAGGGACAGAAGTTATACTGTTATCTATGGATAGAGTAGAATATAATAACTTTATTGTGCCAAGGATGCAAGTCCTATATACACAGGTACTGTAGATATTACCATGCATGAGATTCTCACATTGTCGCCTGTACATTGAATCTATTCACTGATCATGTACTCTTTCTTGGCAAATAAAGGTGCGGTTCAGGTATGAATCTCTTAAGTCATTATTTTTCAGTCATATCAAACTCCATTATCTGAATGATGCTGTGTCTGCATGTATGTATTACAATTATACACTTCAACAGTGTTTACCACTCCTGCTCCTGGGACATCAATGAATACACATTGTAACTATGCAATAGACTAGAAACATGATTGATTTGTAATTCATATATACAGAAAAAATATGCATATCTAACTCCCTTCATCTGCATTCATCTGAGGACACAGGATAGCATTTCAATGAGATACTTAAGTTCAACCAGTGGAGAATGTGAAACGCTTTGTTGAAAGAAGTTCATTATCCAGGTGTTATAAATGCATTATAATTATGATAATTGTAATATTATATTATAAATACAAGTTGAATCTGTACTTCAATGCCCATATGGCGTGTATTATAAAACGAGGAAGAAAGACGAGGTGGGGAGAGAGGTGGAGAAGACAGAAAGGGAAAGAGTTAAGAACAGTGGCAGACAGTATATGATTCATGAATTACAGTGCTACTCTAATATTTTCTCAGTTCATCACAATTGCTGTGTCTCCTAACCAGCCTTGGGCCCCCAGTTGGCCCGAAGGTTATCTTAAGAGCGGGTGGTGTGGCGAGGATGGGACTGGCTTCCTCTCTCACATCAAAACATACCTGCAGACGAGTGACAAATGGATAGAGAGAGAGCATGATTATGTCTTGTTTTTTAAAAATGATAATTTATTCTTATTTCAATGTAAAGCATCGCTTTAATAATACTTCCTGTTGACCCGACCAAGTGACATCTCACCTATGATCATGCTGTGCCCTCTGTGTCAGGCAGTTCAGATGCGGGAGTGGTTCACCAAAACAGCTGATATAACCTAGAGGATTTAGGGAGAAGGGGGAGAGGGATGAAGTGAAGAAGAGAGGCTGTTATTGTGTGTGTGTGGTCTCACCTGGTGTCCACACTGTGGCTACAGAGTACTTTATGCTGAAAAACAGACACATGAGGACAAACAATAGAAGATAATGTCAATAGAAGATACTGTATGTGACGCAGACACCTATCAGAGTGTACCTGAAACATTTATATATAGAGGTACTATGATTCTCACCACTTGGTTATTGCAAGGCTAACCCCCAGGGTGATTGCAAGGCTAACCCCCAGGGTGATTGCAAGGCTAACCCCCAGGGTTATTACAAGGCTAACCCCCAGGGTTATTACAAGGCTAACCCCCAGGGTTATTACAAGGCTAACCCCCAGGGAAATCATGACTGGGAACACTGGCGCGAGCTCATAGCAAATGAATGGAATCGAACATTTGCAGAGCCTGTTTTGACTGGAGTGGTGATTAGAATTCCATTAAAAATGTATCCCTTTTTATTTTACTACAACCTGTTCGCCGGACAAGACTGGAAGAAAAAAAACTTGTGTAGAAAGTAAACATCCGCACCTCTTTTTATTTTATTTTATTTCTTTGACTTCTATTTCACCAGGTGAGCCAGTTAAGAACGAGTTCTCATTTACAACTGCGACCTGGCCAAGATAAAGCAAAGCGGTGCGACACAAACACTGAATTACACATGGAATAAACAAGTGTACAGTCAATAACACAATAGAAAAAAATAAAGTATATACAGTGTGTGCAAATGGCGTGAGGAGGTATGGCAATAAATAGGCCACGGTGGCGAAGTAATTACAATTTAGCAGATTAACACTGGAGTGATAGATGAGCAGATGGTGATGTGCAGGTAGAAATACTGGTGTGCAGAAGAGCAGAAAAGTAAACAAAAACAATATGGGGATGAGGTAGGTAGATTGGGTGGGCTATTTACAGATGGGCTATGTACAGCTGCGGCGATTGGTTAGCTGCTCAGATAGCAGATGTTTAAAGTTAGTGAGGGAAATATAAGTATCCAGCTTCAGCAATTTTTGCAATGTTGTTATACCCCTCTTCAAAGTGCAGGGAACATGGAAAAGTAGCATACTTTGGGTGCTTGTCTGATATTCACTAGATCTCCAGAATAGAAGGGAAGTGAGGTAGATCGGGACTTGTAGAAGAACTGCTTTGTAAACAAATAATAACGCTGAGCTCTTCTGGAGGTCAGGGATGGCCAGCCCATTCACAATCAATAAGAAATCCATAATCTATGGATTACCTTTGGGGAAAATAGACAAGGACATCGAAAAATCCAGCTAAATAAATGACGAATGTGATTATTTCCTGTTCAATTGGACAACCCCCTTGTCACGGTTTTCTTCCTGGGAAGGAGAGGCGGACCAAAACGCAGCGTGGTTAGGGTTAAACATCTTTAATCAAGACGAATACCGGGAAAACAATACAAATACACAAAACAATAAATGTGAAAACCGAAACAGTCCTGTGTGGTGAAACAAACACAGACACGGAAACAACCACCCACAAAACCCCAGACAAAACAGGCTACCTAAATATGGTTCCCAATCAGAGACAAATGACTAACACCTGCCTCTGATTGAGAACCATATCAGGCCCAAACACAGAAACAGACAAACTAGACATCCAACATAGAATGCCCACTCAGATCAAACCCTGACCAAACAAAACATAGAAACATACAAAGCAAACCATGGTCAGGGTGTGACAGCCCTTCGCATGATCAAAACTGGATCGTGTTCAGATATTTTGTTTCTATTACTGGGAGAGGGAGAGAGAAAGAGAGAGAGAAAGAGAGAGAGAGAGAGAGAGAGAGAGAGAGAGAGAGAGAGAGAGAGAGAGAGAGAGAGAGAGAGAGAGAGAGAGAGAGAGAGAGGGAAATGTGAAATTGCAGTAAGGCAGACATTAGGGGTATTTATCTTTGTGTGACAGACCATGCTGCTGTGTCAGGTTCCTGTTTGTCTTTTCCATTGAGATGGCGATATGAAGTGCGTGCGTGTGTCTGTCCGTCTGTGTGTTTGCGTGTCTGCGTGTTTGCTTGTGTATATGTGTTTGTGTATGTAGGTATACTGTGTGTGTGTGTGTGTATCCCTCTGTCTCCTGGCACACACTAAATGAAGCTGTGTTCAGACTGTGAGGCTGGGCTGGTTCCGGTGGCCCGTATTCAGATCTATATTAAGGCTGTGGGACTGAGGACTGGGGTTTTGGACTGTGGTCGGGCAGGGGCCCTGTGTGGCTGGGAAATACAGAAGCCCCTAGGGATCTACCTGGAAAACAATGTGGTCAAGCACACACAGTCACACACACACACAGCCCACACACCTCACCACCACCACTACCCTGTGTCTAATCTGACTACCGGAGAGTTAGCGTATCAGTGACAGGAAGTCCCACACAGCCACTTCCTGTTGGGTCCAGGAACAATGGCCATTGTCGCTATGGAGACTCGGTGAGCTGATATGGTGTGACCTCACCTCCGTACACCCACGTACCATTGAAGGGCGTTAGTGTGTGTGTATTCTCCATTGAAGGGCGATACATTGCCCATCCTTTAAATAGAGCGAGCGATGAAAGATTGACTAGGATGTGGCGCCGCATAAATATGAAAAACAAAACAGAGCAAAAGAAAAGAGGTTTCAAAACAGCATTGTTGTCCGAAACTCCAAAAGGCTCATTTGTCGGGCAGGTTGATGTTTATCAAGTGTTTTGAAGGTTTCGGTATCCAAAATGGCTCTATCATTCTGGTCAATCCTAGTGTGACTGTTTCAGAGCTGGGTTTTTGATTAGTCCTTCACTGAAAAAATATTTACTGTTGATATTGCACCTACTGATGATGTGAGGGCCTGTGTGTATGCTTGTATGTATGCTTGTATGTATGTATGTATGTATGTATGTATGTATGTATGTATGTATGTATGTATGTATGTATGTATGTATGTATGTATGTATGTATGTATGTATGTATGTATGTATGTATGTATGTATGTATGTATGTATGTATGTATGTATGTGTGTGTGTGTGTGTGTGTGTGTGTGTGTGTGTGTGTGTGTGTGTGTGTGTGTGTGTGTGTGTGTGTGTGTGTGTGTGTGTGTGTGTGTGTGTGTGTGTGTGTGTGTGTGTGTGTGTGTGTGTGTGTGTGTGTGTGTGTGTGTGTGTGTGTGTGTGTGTGTGTGTGTGTGTGTGTGTGTGTGTGTGTGTGTGTGTCAGTAGCTCTCTGTCCCCATCTGTAGACAGCAGCTGCTGTCAGGATCTTTCTGGGGATTAAACTCTTCACACAATCTGTCTCTCCACCTCTCCATCTCTCTACCTCCATCACTGTACCTCTACATCCTTCCATCTCTCCACCTATATCAGTCTACTTCTGTCAATCCAACTCTGCACCTAAACATCTGTTTATCTCTCTAGCTCAATGACTCCACCTCTCCACCTCTCTAGCTCAATGACTACCTCTCCATCTCTCTAGCTCAATGACTCTACCTCTCCATCTCTCTAGCTCAATGACTCTACCTCTCCATCTCTCTAGCTCAATGACTCTACCTCTCCATCTCTCTAGCTCAATGACTCTACCTCTCCATCTCTCTAGCTCAATGACTCTACCTCTCCATCTCTCTAGCTCAATGACTCTACCTCTCCATCTCTCTAGCTCAATGACTCTACCTCTCCATCTCTCTAGCTCAATGACTCTACCTCTCCATCTCTCTAGCTCAATGACTCTACCTCTCCATCTCTCTAGCTCAATGACTCTACCTCTCCACCTCTAGCTCAATGACTCTACCTCTCCATCTCTCTAGCTCAATGACTCTACCTCTCCATCTCTCTAGCTCAATGACTCTACCTCTCCATCTCTCTAGCTCAATGACTCTACCTCTCCACCTCTCTAGCTCAATGACTACCTCTCCATCTCTCTAGCTCAATGACTCTACCTCTCCATCTCTCTAGCTCAATGACTCTACCTCTCCATCTCTCTAGCTCAATGACTCTACCTCTCCATCTCTCTAGCTCAATGACTCTACCTCTCCATCTCTCTAGCTCAATGACTCTACCTCTCCATCTCTCTAGCTCAATGACTCTACCTCTCCATCTCTCTAGCTCAATGACTCTACCTCTCCATCGCTCTAGCTCAATGACTCTACCTCTCCATCTCTCTAGCTCAATGACTCTACCTCTCCATCTCTCTAGCTCAATGACTCTACCTCTCCATCTCTCTAGCTCAATGACTCTACCTCTCCAGCTCAATCACTACCTCTCCATCTCTCTAGCTCAATGACTACCTCTCTATCTCTCTAACTCAATCACTACCTCTCCATCTCTCTAGCTCAATGACTCTACCTCTCCAGCTCAATCACTACCTCTCCATCTCTCTAGCTCAATGACTACCTCTCTATATCTCTAACTCAATCACTACCTCTCCATCTCTCTAGCTCAATGACTCTACCTCTCCATCTCTCCAGCTCAATCACTACCTCTCCATCTCTCTAGCTCAATGACTACCTCTCTATCTCTCTAACTCAATCACTACCTCTCCATCTCTCTAGCTCAATGACTCTACCTCTCCATCTCTCTAGCTCAATGACTCTACCTCTCCATCTCTCTAGCTCAATAACTCCACCTCTCCATCTCTCTAGCTCAATGACTCTACCTCTCCATCTCTCTAGCTCAATGACTCTACCTCTCCAGCTCAATCACTACCTCTCCATCTCTCTAGCTCAATGACTACCTCTCTATCTCTCTAACTCAATCACTACCTCTCCATCTCTCTAGCTCAATGACTCTACCTCTCCATCTCTCTAGCTCAATGACTCTACCTCTCCATCTCTCTAGCTCAATGACTCCACCTCTCCATCTCTCTAGCTCAATGACTCTACCTCTCCATCTCTCTAGCTCAATGACTCCACTTCTCCCCATCTCTCTACCTCAATCACTACCTCTCCATCTCTCTAGCTCAATGACTACCTCTCCATCTCTCTACCTCAATGACTCTACCTCTCCATCTCTCTAGCTCAATGACTCTACCTCTCCATCTCTCTAGCTCAATGACTCTACCTCTCCATCTCTCTAGCTCAATGACTCTACCTCTCCATCTCTCTAGCTCAATGACTCTACCTCTACATCTCTCTAGCTCAATGACTCTACCTCTCCATCTCTCTAGCTCAATGACTCCACCTCTCCCCATCTCTCTACCTCAATCACTACCTCTCCATCTCTCTACCTCAATCACTACCTCTCCATCTCTCTACCTCAATGACTCTACCTCTCCATCTCTCTACCTCCTTCCCTTCACTGTCACACTATCTCTTTCCCTCTATCTCTCCATCTCTAACTGATCCTGCTAGGACCTTGGGTAGAACTCAATGGAGTTGGAGGGACTTCAAATGTGTGTCTGTATGTGTTCTGTGTGTGCTTGAGTGTGTTTTTGCATTCTGTTCTGTAATGTGCGTGTATGTGTGTTAATGTGAGTGTGTGTGTGGCTTTGAGGGTGATTGAGTTTTATCCCACTGTCACAGAGGATGTGTCATTCTGACTCCTTTGTTCAGTGTAGCAGAGCCTTGTCGCTATGACTTGCCGCTGTGTGTGTGTGTGTGTGTGTGTGTGTGTGTGTGTGTGTGTGTGTGTGTGTGTGTGTGTGTGTGTGTGTGTGTGTGTGTGTGTGTGTGTGTGTGTGTGTGTGTGTGTGTGTGTGTGTGTGTGTGTGTGCGTGTGTGTGTGTGTGCGCGCGCACGCGTGTGCCATGTGCCTGTGTGTTTTCACCCGCTGTCGGCTTTAGTTATTAGTCACTCAGTCTGTCTCGAGACGCCTTTTTTCTTCAAATAATTTCTAAGTAATAAATCCATAAGCAGACAGATGTAAGCTGGGGACCAAATACACCCATATATTAGACATCTACTATATTAGACATATATCTCTCTGGATGCTTGATGTTAGCTGATGAGGAAGAAGTGCAATCACATCCCTTTCTGTAAAATCCTCCAGAGATTTAGCTATTCTCATTCCTCCCCATGTGTTGGACAGTTAAGACAGAGGCTAAGTAAGATACAGTTGAAGTCATAAGTTTACATACACTTAGGTTGGAGTCATTAAAACTAGTTTTTCAACCACTCCACACATTTCTATAGTTTTGGCAAGTCGGTTAGGACATCTACTTTGTGCATGACACAAGTCATTTTTCCAAAAATAGTTTACAGACAGATTATTTCACTTATAATTCAATGTATCACAATTCCAGTGGCTCAGAAATGTACATACACTAAGTTGACTGTGCCTTTAAACAGCTTGGAAAATTCCAGAAAAGTATGTCATGGCTTTAGAAGCTTCTGATAGGCTAATTGACATAATTTGAGTCAATTGGAGGTGTACCCGTGAATGTATTTCAAGGCCTACCTTCAATCTCAGTGCCTCTTTACTTGACATCATGGGAAAATCCAAAGAAATCAGCCAAGACCTCAGAAACAAAATTGTAGACCACAAGTCTGGTTCATCCTTGGGAGAAATTTCCAAACGCCTGAAGGTACCACGTTCATCTGTACAAACAATAGTATGCGAGTATAAACACCATGGGAACCCCACAGCCGTCATATCACTCAGGAAGGAAACGCGTTCTGTCTCCTGTGTATGAACATACTTTGCGCGAGAAGTGCAAATCAATCCCAGAACAACAGCAATGGAGCTTGTGAAGATTCTGGAGGAAACAGGTATATTTATCCACAGTAAAACAAGTTCTATATCGACATAACCTGAAAAGCCGCTCATCAAGGAAGAAGCCACTGCTCCAAAACCGCCATAAAAAAGCCAGACTACAGTTTGCAACTGCACATGGGGACAAAGATCGTTATTTTTGGAGAAATGTACTCTGGTCTGATGAAACAAAAATAGAACAGTTTGGCCATTATGACCATCGTTATTTTTGGAGGAAAAAGGGGGAGGCTTGCAAGCCGAAGAATACCATCCCAACCGTGAAGCACGGTGGTGGCAGCATCCTGTTGTGGCGGTGCTTTGCTGCAGCAGGGACTGGTGCACTTCACAAAATAGATGGCATCATGAGGATGGAAAATGATGTGGCTATATTCAAACAACATCCCAATACATCAGTCAGGAAGTTAATGCTTGGTTGTAAATGTGTCTTCCAAATGGACAATGACCCCAAGCATACTTCCAAAGTTGTGGAACAATGGCTTAAGGACAACAAGTCAAGGTATTGGAGTGGCCATCACAAAGCCCCGACCTCAATCCTATTGAACATTTGTGGGCAGAACTGAACAAGTGTGTGTGAGCAAGGAGGTCTATATACCTGACAGTTACACCAGCTCTGTCAGGAGGTGTGGGCCATAATTCACCCAACTTATTGTGGGAAGCTTGTGGAAGGCAACCCGAAACGTTTGACCCAAGTTAAACAATTTCAAGGCAATGCTAGCAAATGCTGATTGAGTGTATGTAAACGTCTGACCCACTGGGAATGTGATGAAAGAAATAAAAGCTGAAATAAATCATTCTCTCTACTATTATTCTGACATTTCACATTCTTAAAATAAAGTGGTGATCCTAACTGTCCTAAAACAGGGACTTTTTGCTAGGATTAAATGTCAGGAATTGTGAAAAACTGAGTTTAAATGTATTTGGCCTAGGTGTATGTAAACTTTAGACTTCAACTGTATGTCTGTTCTGATTACTTCATGTGTGTATCCTCTCTTAAATCCTAATATTTGAGGGGGTTTGGTAGATTAAAAACATTGTGTCCATCAGTGGAGGCTGCTGAGGGGAGAACGGCTCATAATAATGTCCAGAACGGAGCAAATGGAACAGCATCAAACTCCTGGAAACCATGTGTTTGGTGGATTTGATACCATTCTACTGATTCTGCTCCAGTCAGTACCACGAGCCAGTCCTCCCCATTTAAGGTGCCACCAACTTCCTGTGGTGTCAATTGATCTAAAACAGTGTAAATACTGAGGAAAAATGTAGATAGACACATTTCGCCGATTTCCCACCCGACACAATGAACCTTGAAGCTAGAAAAACAGGGTCTCTGAACTGATAACAAAAATGAAAGAGAAACACTAAAAGGTCATTCATTCCCTAATCTCTCTGAAACAGATCTGACCAAATTACGCTATATTTTAAACAGGATTATTTATTCCCTGGTTTACAATGACTTTACTATTTTGACATTGTCACAATCACATTAGAGGGACTATTATACAGAAACAGACGCTGCGGCCCCTTTTTAGCAAAGCTGTGTCCTAATTACACCTACTTTGAAATGAGCATTTTTATTATTGTAATTGATTTGCACAATGATATAGCAAAAAGCCTCAGTAATACCAGATTAGAAATTCATTATGATTTTCTGTAATACTGTCCAGCTGCTGTGTTTTGTCTGTCCTGCAAATGAAACTAATCCGGACGTAACTGGACATTTGATAAGTTTAATTCTTGTTCTTTCAGTTGGTCTGCCCAAATCAAATGTAATTGAGTGTGTGTGACTGTGTTCTCTGGTGGAGTGTGGGGGATTTTCCTTTGCAAGATGGACAAATAAATCCCATTTTATTATTTAAGTAAATAGCTGTAAAGCTACCAGTATAATTGACATGATACGAGACATGAAATGTCATTGTTCATTCCTTTGTTATTCAAAACAGTTCTCTGTCTCAGTACAAACATATTGATTGTTTTGAGGAACCAGAAGCCCATCTGCATCTGTTTAGTCCGGATTCTACATTTGGCCTACTTCTGTTCCGCAGATCAGATACACACACACACACACACACACACACACACACACACACACACACACACACACACACACACACACACACACACACACACACACACACACACACACACACACACACACACACACACACACACACACACACACACACACACACAGCCAGCTAGCTAGCTGACTAGCTGACTAGGCAGACTAAGGTAAATAAGTATAGTAGCTAGCAACGTCAATTTAAAACAGTTGAAATGATTTATTCCAATTTCACAATATGTACTCATATAAAGACAAATATGGTAAAGAAAGAGTGTTCTCTTTCCTGTCTTTTCAGTCCTCTGAAGCAGTAGGTAGTCAGCAGGTAGTCAGCAGGTAGTCACTGTCAAAAACACTGTCCTTGGAGAGCAATTCTGAGGTAATAATTATGCGGGACTGAGCGAGCGCTTCTGAGGGGAAATAATACTAGAACTGCACGCATCCTCCGTCCTTCGCAACCGCTACCAGGTCAAATAGATCCAAGCAACCAGCATAGCAACGGATGCTTTGGTTCATTATGTAACCCGGTCAGAATATAGCAAGTTCTAGCAACAGCTCTAGCAACAGAAGCTAGAACTCATTGAGGGCACAATTTTTTGGCAGGGGGACACTACTTGGCATGACAGGCACCCCAGGGGTGCGTGCTATGTCCTCTCCTGTACTCCCTGTTCACCCATGACAGAGTGGCCAAGCATGACTCCAGCACCATCATTAAGTTTGCCGATGACACAGCGGTGGTAGGCCTGTTCACCGACAATGATGAGCCAGCCTATAGGGAGACAGTCAGAGACAACAACCTCTCCCTCAACATGCTCAAGACAAAAGAGATGATTGTGGACTACAGGAAAAGGAGGACCAAGCATGCCCTCATTCTCATCGACTGGGCTTTAGTGGAGCAGGTTGAGAGCTGTCCGCATCACCAACAAACTATCATGGCCCAAGCACACCAAGACAGTCGTGAAGAGGGCACGACAATGCCTAATCCCCCTCGGGAGACGGAAAAGATTTGGCATGGGTCTTCAGATCCTCAAAAGGTTATACAGTTGCACCATCCAGAGTGTCTTGACTGGTTGCATCACCACCTGGTATGGCAACTGCTCAGCCTCCGGCCGCAAGGAGCTGCAGAGGGTAGTGCATACAGCCCAGTACATCACTGGGGCCAAGCTTCCTGCCAACCAGGACCTCTATGTCAGGCGGTGTCAGAGGAAGGCCCTAAAAATGAAAGGCCAAAGACTCCAGCCACCCTATTCATAGACTGTTCTCTCTGCTACCGCAAGGCAAGTGGTACTAGAGTGCCAAGTCTAGGTCCAAAAGGCTTCCTAACAGCTTCTACTCCCAAACCATGAGACAGGACAGCTAATCAAATGCCTATCCGTACTATTTGCATTGACCTCCCCCCTCCTCTTTTGCGCTGCTGCTTCTCTGTTTATTAAACTGTACCCCCGCATATCGGTACCGGTACCCCCTGTATATAGCCGCATTATTGTTATTTTATTGGTACTCTTTTATGTTTTACTTTAGTTTATTTGGTTAATAATGTCTCAACTCTTATTTTTCTTAAAACTGCATTCTTGGTTAAGGGCTTGTAAGTAAGCATTTCACGGTAAGGAATACTGGTTGTATTCGGTGCAGGTGACAAATACAATTTGATTGATTTGAGGTTCACCTTCCAACAGGGCAATGACCCGAAGCACACAATCAAGACAACGCAGGAGTGGCTTCGGGACATGTCTCTGAATATCCTTGAGTGGACCAGACAGAGCTTGGACTTGAACCCAATAAAACATCTCTGGAGAGACCTGAAATAGCTGTTCAGCAACGCTCCCCATCCAACTTGACATAGCTTGAGAGGATCTGCAGAGAATAATGGGATAAACTCCCCAAATACAGATGTGCCAAGCTTGTAGCGTCATACCCAAGAAGACTCGAGGCTGTAATCGCTGCCAAAGGTTCCTCAACAAAGTAAAGGGTCTGAATACTTATGTAAATGTAATATTTCCATTTTTTAATACATTTGCAAAGATTTCTAAAAACCTGTTTTAAAAAAATCTATTTAAGAATACGGCTGTAACTTAACAAAATGTGGAAAAAGTCAAGGGGTCTGAATACTTTCCGAATGAACTGTATATGTGTTGTGCACTTGCCTCGCTGTATTCAGTCATTTTCTATAATTTGGCAATTGAGAGAAACAATATATTCTATACTTCAAGTGCAGGCCTACTTGAGAGAGAGAAATAGCAGCAAGCTCTCACAGTCTCTTTGTAAAATGAGACGTTTGTCCACATTTCCCTAAACGTCAAGTTTCGAAGTTGCTCTAAACGTCCCAATTCGACGTGTTTGTTGACACAGCACTGCCTATCACTGGGATTGAACATTCAACCCTCCGATCCCGAGTCTGCGGATTGCCCCGAATCTCTCACAGTCTCACTGCAAAATCTTAAGTTTGTCCACATTTCCCCAAACATCAAATTTGGAAGTGTCTCTAAATGTCAAATTTGAACTTGTTTGTTGACACAGAACTGCATAACACTGGGATTGAACACACAACCCGCCAATCATGAGTCTGCGGATTACGCCCATCCGCCATCCTTGTCCACAACACCCTTGCAAACCCCAAGATGGTAATAGATATATAATAGCTAGATGGTAATAGAGCTCAGTGTTGCCCCTAGTGGAGACGTGGGTTACGTTAAAGGATGTATATGAAACCAGGAGAAGAAAACCCTTCACCAGACACCATAGTATTATGGTTCATTCTATGTATTAACGTTTGATCCCGCATTTTAAACCGACAGTTTGCAAAGTACCTTGAACGCTCTGGACGTTTTGCGTTCTGGAACAATGGACTTTGACGTCACTCAAGGAACGAGTCTATCAACAGCAGCATATTACCACAGCAGAGGCAATAGAAAAAGGCGTGAAAAGTATAAATATTTTGGGATGAAATCGATATCCCATTGCCTAATAATACCAGAATTAAGTTGGACCTGCCTATTCATTCATATAGGTCTCTATTTTTAGCATCCACATTATGTGACAGGCCGATATGATCAATGGCTTACGCTTCACATTTGCAACATTGATCATGCAATGCGTGCCTACACAGTCGGGAGCTACATTGCTGGCCATGACTTTACCTACTTTATTGGATAATAATCACCATTGAATTTAGGCCTCCTGGAACATGACAGCCAGCCAAAGGTAACCTACCTCTTTTTAAACAACATCATTGATTCATTACAATGACCGTAGTAGCTGCAGTAGCCTAGTAGTTGAAAGTTGGCTGTGGCACTGAAATGTATTACAAGTGGCGCTCTGTCCATCAAGCAGGGGAATGGTGGATTTGATTTCCATGTCCACCAGTTTTGCACAGTTGCTGTAATCGACGAACATACCTGCATCTAGCCATTCATTCGAGTAGCTAGCTAGACTAGCAAGTGCTTAGCTTGACTAGAATTAGCCTAGGTTTTGAGAGGAGTAAAATGTGAGCACCTACAGTATAGCCCAGGTGCCCAGTAAGTCTGTGGGCTGACAACTCCCTTCTCTCTCTCTCTCTCTCTCTCTCTCTCTCTCTCTCTCTCTCTCTCTCTCTCTCTCTCTCTCTCTCTCTTATCTCTCTCTCTCTTTCCTTCTCTCTCTCTCTCTCTTATCTCTCTCTCTCTCTTTCTCTCTCTCTCTCTCTCTCTCTCTCTCTCTCTCTCTCTCTCTCTCTCTCTCTCTCTCTCTCTCTCTCTCTCTCTCTCTCTCTCTCTCTCTCTTTATCTCTCTCTCTCTTTCCTTTCTCTCTCTCTCTCTCTTCTCTCTTTCTCTCTCTCTCTCTCTCTCTCTCTCTCTCTCTCTCTCTCTCTCTCTCTCTCTCTCTCTCTCTCTCTCTCTCTTTCTCTCTCTCTCTCTTCTCTCTCTCTCTCTCTCTTTCTCTTTCTCTCTCTTTCTCTCTCTCTCTCTCTCTCTCTCTCTCTCTCTCTCTCTCTCTCTCTCTCTCTCTCTCTCTCTCTCTCTCTCTCTCTCTCTTTCTCTCTCTCTCTCTCTCTCTCTCTCTCTCTCTCTCTCTCTCTCTCTCTCTCTCTCTCTCTCTCTCTCTCTCTCTCTCTCTCTCTCTCTCTTCTCTCTCTCTCTCTCTCTCTCTCTCTCTCTCTCTCTCTCTCTCTCTCTCTCTCTCTCTCTCTCTCTCTCTCTCTCTCTCTCTCTCTCTCTCTCTCTCTCTCTCTCTCTCTCTCTCTCTCTCTCTCTTCTCTCTCTCTCTCTCTCTCTCTCTCTCTCTCTCTCTCTCTCTCTCTCTCTCTTCTCTCTCTCTCTCTCTCTCTCTCTCTCTCTCTCTCTCTCTCTCTCTAATTCTCTCTCTCTCTCTCTCTCTCTCTCTCTCTCTCTCTCTTCTCTCTCTCTCTCTCTCTCTCTCTCTATCGACATGCTAATGATCCAAAGCATTATGACATGTAATTTGACTACTATTGTATCAGAATGTTTAGTAGCAAATGGTTTCGTAGAATAGCTACATGAAATGCTGAACAGGTGCGACAGGTTTTCAGTGCCAGTGCACTCAGTGGTTCCCCCAGTGTTATCGCACAGCGCTTGACATAAGTCCAACTGTTCTTCAGAATGTCTGCAAATGCACATAAAAATGTGTTTTATTTTTTAAAATTAGGTGAAATTAGATTACTATTGGTTGTGATAGGCTACTGGGTGGTTGTTGAGTTGTTTTGTAATGTTGTTTGCCTTCTTAAAATGTTTCATATACACCCAGAGAAATCAAGGGTTTAGGCATATTAGGGTTTAGGCACACAACGTAAATTCCGACTGGGTTAAGAGATACAGAAACAGCTCTAGGTGTAAGGTCAGGCATTCATTCCGATTGGATAACATAATGTTCAAACAGAAAAACAACTTTTAAGTTTAGCCATTTATTACAGCCTTTCGTGGAGTATTTTGGGAGCCTCCAGACGTCATGGGGACCATCAAAAGCGTAACATTTCGAATTGAATTTGGAGTAATCTCCCTGGAAATAGAGAATGGCAGTATTATGTGCAAGGCTGAAGTGGTCGGTTAGTGGTTGTGGTTTTGGAACAGGACGCAACGCATTGAACTCTGCTTCCTTGTTGCGCATTGTTTATGTTCCAACTACTTCCTTCATTATTCTGTTTTGAATAGAAAAGACGATTCCGCATTTCCGAAATGATCATGGATGTTATATTTGGTCTAACGCACACGTGTAAAAAAAAAACGTTTGCCGCTACTCGGGTCAATGCACCTCAAAGCTTTGGAATGGACAATATTAATTTCCACCACTTGGCTGCAATTGCCATTTCCAACCGCTAGAGGTCTGATAAACCTCTCACTTTGGCTAGTTGGAGGCAGTCAGCAGTCTGAAGTTTATAGTCAGAATGATTTTAAAAATCTGTGATTTTCTTACCAGGCAGTCAGTTCAAACGAAATGTCCGGATCTATATACTGTAGGTGGGTGATTAGACATGCTTCGTTAGGTCCAATAATTTGAATCACTGTGTAGGCCTTACTTATTAACTGTGCCTTGGGCTTAGAATCCAAGACAAACATGTAAATATGTTTATTTTTTGTGTTATAATATTTGTAGGCCTATACAATGTTATGATTGCATGCAGTTATTTTAATTAGGCCTAATTACATGCATGCTTTTAAAAAAAAGGACTATGCAGTAGCCTCAGATTGACCTTTCAGGTTTTGATGGAATTGATGTTACAAATAACTACATATATATTTGTATGTGTTTTTATTAACTATTTAAGGTAATCAACACCACATCATATCAAATGTGTATTGGTCACATACACATAATTATCAGATGTTATTGCAGGTGTAGTTAAATGCTTGTGTTCCTAGCTCCAACAGTGCAGTAGTATTTAACAACTCACAACACTACACACAATCTGAAAGTCAAATACTGGAATTAAGAAATAACGTTCTGTGCTAATAATGTAAGAAGTAACACAACAACAACTGCAAAGTTGCTTAGGAGCAATAAGCAGAGCTGCCATGTCTGTCAGCGCCATCTTTCACAACTCACATGGGGCCTCTCCAGAAACACCATCGATTACTGTCCTGAAATAAAAGGCCAGGGGTTCACATCAGCTCCTGATTTCCTGAGGGACAAATTCTACCCTCAATAGCCTATAGAACACTGACCAACGCACACATAGTGTACATTCATTTCTCTGAACACTAGACCTGTGCTCGTAAACATGATTATTGAAATTGCACGCTCAGGGCAGCACGTGGTAAAACTCAACTCATGCCCCTCTGAAAGTCTATGATTTATAGATGATTTTTCGCACAGGAGGCTGATGTTAAACTCGTAGGCCTAATGAGCCATCTTCTCTCAACAAAAACTCTCTCTCTCTCTCTCTCTCTCTCTCTCTCTCTCTCTCTCTCTCTCTCTCTCTCTCTCTCTCTCTCTCTCTCTCTCTCTCTCTCTCTCCCTCTCTCTCTCATGGATGTGACAACTACATCGAGTGATGGAACGTGGATAAGTGCACGAGGACAGCATGAATAGATAGATGCGCCACATCTCACACCTGATGCAATTAGGCCTATGCATTCCATAAACACCTCTAAAACAAGAAGACAATAGGGAAAATGTACAGAACTATTTATAAGTTTCACACAGGTCTATAACCAAACAATTCTTAGGTCTATTTAGTTAACATTACATTCACATTTCATTTGTCACTAGGCCTACTTGAGGCTCTATTTATTTTGCAATTACATGTAGGGGACTTGGCCTGTTAGTTTTGATAGACTCGCTCTTCAAACCGACCTGTGGATGTAAAGCCGTCTGTTCGGGGAGAGACCTCCCCAGCGGGGTGTCAGCTGGGGTGGGTCAGCGGAACCCGGGGGATCTGGAGGAGCACAGAGACGCTGGGAAACATGGAGGGCAGCCCCATGTCAAAGTTGTGAGAGAAACATGTTCTGCCCAGGGTGTGTGTGTGTGTGTGTGTGTGTGTGTGTGTGTGTGTGTGTGTGTGTGTGTGTGTGTGTGTGTGTGTGTGTGTGTGTGTGAGTTGAACAATAGCAAAGAAAAGGGGGGGAGGTAGACATTTGGTGGAGAAGTAGGGTTTCTTTAAAAAAAGATATATGTAGGCCTAAAATAACTATTTTACTTTATTCAATAAAGTCCAGAAGTTCCATGAAATGTGATTTTTCAGTTGTGGGCTACAATGAATTATTACATGAAACATCTGAAAAAGGCTGAAGAGCATAACCATAATGGCCAAAGAAATTGCCTATAAAACTTCAAAGGCAGCTATTGAAAATGATGAGTGTTCAGAATTCCTTCTTGAAAGTGAGAAATATCCTTGTTCTCTTACACTCATTCGTCTGGGTAACAGTTTTTTTTAGCTAACATTCCACTCCTTGTAACTCCGTGGAATGCCAGCCATAAAGACTGGTCGGTTTACCCAGGCCACACATAGCAATTCAAAAATATCAGTCATCTTCTTTGTAGGTTTTTGAACATTAACATATTGTCCATATGTAGTGGTACCATGTGTAGGCTATAGCTTATTAGGCCATTTATATATTTATAAATGTGCAAGGACGCACGCACACACACAGTTGTGTAATGGAGACATCTGAGCAGGCAGGCGCCGACGCGTGGCTCAGCTGATGTGACAGGTGAATTAGCTCAGTGGAGTGGCGGGAAACACCGGCTCATTATCGGGGAGCTGCGCGCTAACGGTGATTAACACCTGGGTACCAACAAAACAACTGACTGTCCTCTCAGGGCCTAGCCTAGCTTTTTTGTGGGACCTAAGCAACATTTTGTTTGGCCCCCCACCTCCAGGGCAAAACATTATAGTGCCCTCCCCCCGGCTTGATTGCGGAGAGAAACAAAAGTTGCAGTTTTAAAGCAAGTTTGCACAATTTTACACATTTTGCTGATGGCTGGAGAGACATTTTTTTCAGTTTTACAGCTAATTTTCTGTAACTGTACACACTTTGCCATGACTTATGCCATGTTAATGATGTCTAAGTTAGAGTGACTAACAAAATCAATGGGGGCCCCCTGGAGGTCAGGGCCCCTGGGCACGTGCCATTTGTGCGAGGCCATAATTCAACCATTATTACTACATGTTTAGATAGCTGGCTAAACTAATTTACCCATCTAAAACATGTTAGATGACATGGGCTAATTGACCCTCGACCGAGTTCCTATTTTTTAGGTCGGCCCGCTAGTAGCCGGGGGCCCTAAGCGACCGCTTATGTCTGAGAGAGAGAGAGAGAGAGAGAGAGAGAGAGAGAGAGAGAGAGAGAGAGAGAGAGAGAGAGAGAGAGAGAGAGAGAGAGAGAGAGTTACCGACGAGCGCAGAGAGAGCTACCGACGAGTTCATTGTGCGCAGAGAGAATTCGGGATGACATCCCCTGTTATTGCTCTTGACATTTGGGCAGCGCCTCCGTGCACATGCGCAGCGTGAGCCGCACCTAGGGGTTACAAAGGGCGGACAGTGCCCTGATGAGCTGCAAGTGCAGAGCAGCTGAGGACATACAGGCAGAGACAGAATAAAAATAAAGTATGTCGAACCTGACTTATGCGGTCACTACATTTAGACATCCCGTTACTTGACACATTTGCACCTCCTTCTCATCCCTCCCTCTCCAACTTCTCAGCACAGTGAAGGAAATTCTCTCATATGGGCTAACTTTGGAATAGAAAAGTGCCCCCGAGTTGCGCTTTACTCCTTGTCTGACAGAACTGCCACGCAAAAGGCCCATCTCTTGAGCTGTGAAAGCAAATTGGACAGGCACGAACATTAGCGCTTTTGACAACATTTGAAGCACATTTTCTATGCTCTGCTGCCTATCTCCCCTAGCCTTTTCTGCACCATACTGTGGCATTAACACTGTAGGCTTCCGTGCGCAGGAAAACACACCTTTGAACTGAGAGCGCACGCAGGGCTACAGAGACAATTTAAAGCTGTGGTTCTAGCCTACAGTTTGATTTATAGCCTTGGCCACTATTATATAACATATCTCTAGTTTTAACCAGCCTCCATATGTGACTGTTATTTTTTGTCTCAGTGCCACTAAACAAATTGACTTCTCCTCCCTTCTGTCCCTTCCTTGCCTTTTGTATTTTTCTCTTGCTTGTTGGTTTTGTCTGTGAAGCCGCCGGATGACCAGAGCACGGATTTCACCTCGTCCTTGAGAGAGACAGGAGAGATAAGAATAGAGAGAGCGCGACACACACATTACCCCTACACACCGCGACCGATCCGACATCGAGACACGAGGAAGACGCCATCACCGAGACCCGGTAAGTGATGGCAAACAGATTGAACTTTAAAATGATAGACCTGGGAGGTTTTTCCGTGATCGCTATTGCGCGCGAGGAGGGATGGACATTAAGAGGAAGGGAGCTGTGGCGTGGTACTCTCCTGTTGTCGTTACAACGTTTACCGGCTGTGCATGGGGTTCCCGGTGCTGATCGTGCTGTTTTATGAAGATTCTCTCTCTCCGTTAGTGATGGTCGATTCTCTAAAGCCTTTTTTGGGATTAGATCGCGTTTCATTCCCCAAATCTTCTGAATAGTTTACCTCCGGAGTGGCTACATACAGGTCTCAGAATCAGATGTTATACAGACAGAGAAACAGTTGACCTCTTACCTGTGTGCCAGCATGGTCAGTCAGTACCTGTGTGTCAGCATGGTCAGTCAGTACCTGTGTGTCAGCATGGTCAGTCAGTACCTGTGTGTCAGCATGGTCAGTCAGTACCTGTGTGTCAGCATGGTCAGTCAGTACCTGTGTGTCAGCATGGTCAGTCAGTACCTCAGCATGGTGTCAGCATGGTCAGTCAGTACCTGTGTGTCAGCATGGTCAGTCATGGTGCCAGCATGGTCAGTACCTGTGTGTCAGCATGGTCAGTCAGTACCTGTGTGTCAGCATGGTCAGTCAGTACCTGTGTGTCAGCATGGTCAGTCAGTACCTGTGCATGTCAGTCATGGTCAGTCAGTACCTGTGTGTCAGCATGGTCAGTCAGTACCTGTGTGTCAGCATGGTCAGTCAGTACCTGTGTGTCAGCATGGTCAGTCAGTACCTGTGTGTCAGCATGGTCAGTCAGTACCTGTGTGTCAGCATGGTCAGTCAGTACCTGTGTGTCAGCATGGTCAGTCAGTACCTGTGTGTCAGCATGGTCAGTCAGTACCTGTGTGTGTCAATATGTTATTTCAGAGCAGCTGCAAACCTGAACAACTCTTCTCCAGATGCATGGCAAGGTCTACATATTCAATTCTATTATATTCTGAAACTTTTTCACATTCACGTGTTATTTCTAATTTGATAAAGCACACGTACAAGTAGGCTAGCAGATGATGGATGGCAATGTTAACACGTTTCCCATGCCAATAAAGCCCCTTGAATTGAATTGAATTGATGGACAACTTTTCACTCTTGAGTTTTATTTCACCCTTTTAGAAGCAACTAATTATGGCAAAAATGATTATCTGAGTTTGGTTTGTGTTACTTAATTTGACATGGCAAATTGAGTAAGTATTAAACCACTAATAAACAAAGGTTTACCAATATACAGTTTTACCAAAGAATATAAGTCTGATCAAATCAACTCTGAAATATATCCTACATTATGCATTATGAGGACACCGTTAATTATTGTGCATATTATATATTTATAATTTTATTAATCCAGCATTGTTGCATTTTAGACTAATTTCTCACTCCAAACAAATTATTTCCCCCACAGAAGGTGCATAGGTCTGTTTTAGAGATGACAGATAGTGATTGAGAAAGTCCAGTTTTCCAGTCTCCTCATTATCTCATTTCTTGTCTTCTTCCTCTCCTCCTCTCCTCATTATCTCCTTTCTTGTCTTCTTCCTCTCCTCCTCTCCTAGTCGATCTCCTTTCTTGTCTTCTTCCTCTCCTCCTCTCCTAGTCGATCTCCTTTCTTGTCTTCTTCCTCTCCTCCTCTCCTAGTCGATCTCCTTTCTTGTCTTCTTCCTCTCCTCCTCTCCTAGTCGATCTCCTTTCTTGTCTTCTTCCTCTCCTCCTCTCCTAGTCGATCTCCTTTCTTGTCTTCTTCCTCTCCTCCTCTCCTAGTCGATCTCCTTTCTTGTCTTCTTCCTCTCCTCCTCTCCTAGTCAATCTCCTTTCTTGTCTTCTTCCTCTCCTCCTCTCCTAGTCGATCTCCTTTCTTGTCTTCTTCCTCTCCTCCTCTCCTAGTCGATCTCCTTTCTTGTCTTCTTCCTCTCCTCCTCTCCTAGTCGATCTCCTTTCTTGTCTTCTTCCTCTCCTCCTCTCCTAGTCAATCTCCTTTCTTGTCTTCTTCCTCTCCTCCTCTCCTAGTCGATCTCCTTTCTTGTCTTCTTCCTCTCCTCCTCTCCTAGTCGATCTCCTTTCTTGTCTTCTTCCTCTCCTCCTCTCCTAGTCAATCTCCTTTCTTGTCTTCTTCCTCTCCTCCTCTCCTCATTATCTCCTTTCTTGTCTTCTTCCTCTCCTCCTCTCCTAGTCGATCTCCTTTCTTGTCTTCTTCCTCTCCTCCTCTCCTAGCGTCCTAATAACTTTGAGCGTCCAAGTGTGTGTGTGTGTGTGTGTGTGTGTGTGTGTGTGTGTGTGTGTGTGTGTGGGAGTGTGTGTGTGTTCATCCTGGTCTGTCCATTCTCATGACCATCAACACGGCATGGAGTTTAGTATTTCTTTAGTCTGTCTCCCTGTGCCTCTGTGACTGATCGGTTCTTTGATATCTGTATAGTTTGTAAAGAGTTGTGTGACGCCGCAGCACTGTCCCCTAGTTTATGAACTATTTGAGGAGTCTGAGCACTCTGGCCATAAACGTCACTGTTGCTACACTAGTGAGAGTTACTGTGTGTTGGGACTGGGAGAGGACTGCTTTTATACAGCATCTTTATATGGCTTTGTATGGATAAAGACAGGCTACATGAATATGTTTCTGTTCTGAATATTGTGGTACTAATATATGGAAATACCTGTCACCGTAGATAATGAATTGAGGTTCATGCTCTGAATGTGTTTATATATAGCCCATTGTTTCAATGTGAATCATACTTTTAAAAATGGTTTATTACCTTGCTGAAAGGGTTTGATATTTCCTCAGTCTCATGCCAGTGTAGCAGATATGATATAGTGGGTAGAGTGGCTGTTATTTTGGGCAATGTTGGTAGCAGTGACTGTTCTTATCTCCTTGTTAAATCAGGGATTGGTTTCCGACCATGGGCAGACAGGGAGGGAAACACAAACAACATGCTGTATACACGCATATACACGGGCATACACACACACACACACACACACATGCACGCCATGCACATGCACTTTCAGAAGCACACACGCACACGCGCGCGCACACACACACACACACACACACACACACACACACACACACACACACACACACACACACACACACACACACACACACACACACACACACACACACACACACACACACACACACACACACACACACACACACACACACACACACACACACACACACACACACACACACACACACACACACAGAGACGCACCCATCCCTTTAGCAGGATCATTTTCGTCAACATCCGCTGAATTGCTTTCACCTTTATTTAACCAGGTAGGCAAGTTGAGAACAAGTTCTCATTTACAATTGCGACCTGGCCAAGATAAAGCAAAGCAGTTCGACAGATACAACGACACAGAGTTACACATGGAGTAAAACAAACATACAGTCAATAATACAGCATAAACAAGTCTAGATACGATGTGAGCAAATGAGGTGAGAAGGGAGGTAAAGGCAAAAAAGGCCATGGTGGCAAAGTAAATACAATATAGCAAGTAAAACACTGGAATGGTAGTTTTGCAATGGAAGAATGTGCAAAGTAGAAATAAAAATAATGGGGTGCAAAGGAGCAAAATAAATTTATTAATTAAATACAGTTGGGAAAGAGGTAGTTGTTTGGGCTAAATTATAGCTGGGCTATGTACAGGTGCAGTAATCTGTGAGCTGCTTTGACAGTTGGTGCTTAAAGCTAGTGAGAGAGATAAGTGTTTCCAGTTTCAGAGATTTTTGTAGTTCGTTCCAGTCATTGGGAGCAGAGAACTGGAAGGAGAGGCGGCCAAAGAAAGAATTGGTTTTGGGGGTGACCAGAGAGATATAACTGCTGGAGCGTGTGCTACAGGTGGGAGATGCTATGGGGACCAGCAGGCTGAGATAAGGGGGGACTTTACCTAGCAGGGTCTTGTAGATGACATGGAGCCAGTGGGTTTGGCGACGAGTATGAAGCGGTAGTAGTAGTAGTAGTAGTAGTAGTAGTAGTAGTAGCAGCAGTAGTAGTAGTAGTAGTAGTAGCAGTAGTAGTAGCAGTAGTAGTAGTAGTAGTAGCAGCAGTAGTAGTAGTAGCAGCAGTAGTAGTAGTAGTAGTAGAAGCAGCAGTAGTAGTAGTAGTAGTAGTAGTAGCAGCAGCAGTAGTAGTAGTAGTAGAAGCAGCAGTAGTAGTAGTAGTAGTAGTAGTAGTAGTAGTAGTAGTAGTAGTAGTAGTAGCAGTAGTAGTAGTAGTAGCAGCAGCAGTAGTAGTAGTAGTAGTAGTAGTAGTAGTAGCAGCAGTAGTAGTAGTAGCAGCAGCAGCAGTAGTAGTAGTAGTAGTAGTAGTAGTAGTAGTAGTAGTGGATAAAAGCGTCTGCTAAATGGCATATATATATAGTAGTAGCAGCAGCAGTAGTAGTAGTAGTAGTAGTAGTAGTAGTAGCTGTAGTAGTAGTAGCAGCAGCAGCAGTAGTAGTAGTAGTAGTAGTAGTAGTAGTAGTAGTAGTAGTAGTAGTAGTAGCTGTAGTAGTAGTAGTAGTAGTAGTAGCAGCAGCAGCAGTAGTAGTAGTAGTAGTAGTAGTAGTAGTAGCAGCAGCAGTAGTAGTAGTAGTAGTAGTAGTAGCAGCAGCAGCAGTAGTAGTAGTAGTAGTAGTAGTAGTAGTAGTAGTAGCAGCAGCAGTAGTAGTAGTAGTAGTAGTAGTAGTAGTAGTAGTAGTAGCTGTAGTAGTAGTAGCAGCAGTAGTAGTAGTAGTAGTAGTAGTAGTAGTAGTAGTAGTAGTAGTAGTAGTAGTAGTAGTAGTAGCAGCAGCAGTAGTAGTAGTAGTAGTAGTAGTAGTAGTAGAAGCATTGCTTGGGGATCCTACCCTTTACCAGAACACATTGTGGGGACTCTTCAACCACTCAGTGCCATGGAGTTCTACTCTTCTATTCTTCCAAACCTGTTAATTAATGATGCAACACAAACAAACTTCACAACAACCAACAACTTTGAGAAAAGTCTTAAAGTACTTTCCATTTGTTATTGATGTTAATTTGGAGACGAGCACCAGATTTATGGTTGATGCACCAATTTGTAAGTCGCTCTGGATAAGAGCGTCTGCTAAATGACTTAAATGTAAATGTAAATGTAAGCGAGGGCCAGCCAACGAGAGCGTACAGGTCGCAATGGTGGGTACTATATGGGGCTTTGGTGACAAAACGGATTGCACTGTGATAGACTGCATCCAATTTGTTGAGTAGGGTATTGGAGGCTATTTTGTAAATGACATCGCCAAAGTCGAGGATTGGTAGGATGGTCAGTATTACAAGGGTATGTTTGGCAGCATGAGTGAAGGATGCTTTGTTGCGAAATAGGAAGCCAATTCTAGATTTAACTTTGGATTGGAGATGTTTGATATGGGTCTGGAAGGAGAGTTTACAGTCTAACCAGACACTTAAGTATTTGTAGTTGTCCACGTGTTCTAAGTCAGAGCCGTCCAGAGTAGTGATGTTGGACAGGCGGGTAGGTGCAGGTAGCGATCGGTTGAAGAGCATGCATTTAGTTTTACTTGTATTTAAGAGCAATTGGAGGCCATGGAAGGAGAGTTGTATGGCATTGAATCTTGCCTGGAGGGTTGTTTAACACAGTGTCCAAAGAAGGGCCAGAAGTATACAGAATGGTGTCGTCTGCGTAGAGGTGGATCAGAGACTCACCAGCAGCAAGAGCGACCTCATTGATGTATACAGAGAAGAGAGTCGGTCCAAGAATTGAACCCTGTGGCACCCCCATAGAGACTGCCAGAGGTCCGGACAGCAGACCCTCCAATTTGACACACTGAACTCTATCAGGGAGGTAGTTGGTGAACCAGGCGAGGCAATAATTTGAGAAACCAAGGCTGTCGAGTCTGCCAATGAGGATGTGGTGATTGACAGAGTCGAAAGCCTTGGCCAGATCAATGAATACGGCTGCACAGTAATGTTTCTTATCGATGGCGGTTAAGATATCGTTTAGGACCTTGAGTGTGGCTGAGGTGCACCCATGACCAGCTCTGAAACCAGATTGCATAGCAGAGAAGGTATGGTGAGATTCGAAATGGTCGGTAATCTGTTTGTTGACTTGGCTTTCGAAGACCTTAGAAAGGCATGGTAGGATAGATAGAGGTCTTTAGCAGTTTGGGTAAAGAGTGTCCCCCCCTTTGAAGAGGGGGATGACCGCAGCTGCTTTCCAATCTTTGGGAATCTCAGACGACACGAAAGAGAGGTTGAACAGGCTAGTAATAGGGGTGGCAACAATTTCGGCAGATAATTTTAGAAAGAAAGGGTCCAGATTGTCTAGCCCGGCTGATTTGTAGGGGTCCAGATTTTGCAGCTCTATCAGAACATCAGCTGAAAGGATTTGGGAGAAGGAGAAATGGGGAAGGCTTGGGCGAGTTGCTGTTGGGGGTGCAGTGCTGTTGACCGGGGTAGGAGTAGCCAGGTGGAAAGCATGGCCAGCCGTAGAAAAATGCTTATTGAAATTCTCAATTATGGTGGATTTGTCAGTGGTGACAGTGTTTCCTATCTTCAGTGCAGTGGGCAGCTGGGAGGAGGTGTTCTTATTCTCCATGGACTTTACAGTGTCCCAGAACTTTCTTGAGTTAGTGTTGCAGGAAGCAAATTTCTGCTTGAAAAGCTAGCCTTGGCTTTTCTAATTGCCTTTGTATAATGGTTTCTAGCTTCCCTGAACAGCTGCATATCACCGGGGCTGTTCGATGCTAATACAGAACGCCATAGGATGTTTTTGTGTTGGTTAAAGGCAGTCAGGTCTGGGGAGAACCAAGGGCTATAACTTTTCCTGGTACTAAATTTCTTGAATGGGGCATGTTTATTTCAGATGGTTAGGAAGGCATTTAAAAAAAATATCCAGGCATCCTCTACTGACGGGATGAGATCAATATCCTTCCAGGATACCCCGGCCAGGTCGATTAGAAAGGCCTGCTCGCTGAAGTGTTTCAGGGAGCGTTTTACAGTGATAAGTGGAGGTCATTTGACCGCTGACCCATTACGGATGCAGGCAATGAGGCAGTGATCGCTGAGATCTTGGTTGAAGACAGCAGAGGTGTATTTAGAGGGTAAGTTGGTTAGGATGATATCTATGAGGGTGCCCGTGTTTAAGGCTTTGGGGAGGTACCTGGTAGGTTCATTGATAATTTGTGTGAGATTGAGGGCATCAAGTTTAGATTGTAGGATGGCTGTTAAGCATGTTCCAGTTTAGGTCGCCTATCAGCACGAGCTCTGAAGATAGATGGGGTGCAATCAGTTCACATATGGTGTCCAAAGCACAGCTGGGGCAGAGGGTGGTCTATAGCAGGCGGTAACGGTGAGAGACTTGTTTTTAGAGAGGTGGATTTTTAGAAGTAGAAGTTCAAATTGTTTGGGTACAGACCTGGATAGTAGGACAGAACTCTGCAGGCTATCTTTGCAGTAGATTGCAACACCGTCCCCTTTGGCAGTTCTATCTTGTCTGAAAATGTTGTAGTTTGGAATTAAAATTTCAGAATTTTTGGTGGTCTTCCAAAACCAGGATTCAGACACAGCTAGAACATCCGGGTTGGCAGAGTGTGCTAAAGCAGTGAATAGAACAAACTTAGGGAGGAGGCTTCTAATGTTAAGATGCATGAAACCAAGGCTATTACGGTTACAGAAGTCGTCAAAAGAGAGCGCCTGGGGAATAGGAGTGGAGCGAGGCACTGCAGGGCCTGGATTCACCTCTACATCGCCAGAGGAACATAGGAGGAGTAGAATAAGGGTGCGGCTAAAAGCAATAAGAATTGGTCATCTAGAACGTCTGGAACAGAGAGTAAAAGGAGGTTTCTGGGAGCGATAAAATAGCATCAAGGTATAATGTACAGACAAAGGTATGGTAGGATGTGAATACAGTGGAGGTAAACCTAGGTATTGAGTGATGAAGAGAGAGATATTGTCTCTAGAAACATCATTGAAACCAGGAGATGTCATTGCATGTGTGGGTGGTGGAACTAATAGGTTGGATAAGGTATAGTGAGCAGGACTAGAGGCTCTACAGTGAAATAAACCAATAAACACTAACCAGAACAGCAATGGACAAGACATATTGACATTAAGGAGAGGCATGCTTAGTCGAGTGATCAAAAGGGTCCAGTGAGTGGAGAGGTTGGTTGGGGGTCACGCCGATTTAGACAGCTAGCCAGGCCATCGGTAGCAAGCTAGCATTGGATGGAGGTCTGTTATTAGCCACCTCTTGCGTTCCGTCAGTAGATTAGTGGGGTTCCGTGTGGTAGAGGGGATTAATCCAAATCACACAACAACAACAAAAATAAAAACAATAGATATAGTTATAGAGGCCCAAGAAGAAAACATAATAAAAATAAATAAATTGTCCGATTGTCTATTCAGATAGCAGCCGGTAAGACAGCTAACGGTTAGCAGGCCACAGATGGGCGTTCAGGTAACGTCGCGACGGAGGAGCCAGCCGGATAACTCCTTTGGGTAGATAACGTCGGCAGTCCAGTTGTGAAGGCCTGGTGGGGCTCCGCGTAGGTAGTAAAACGGGTCAGGATAGGTGACTGCAGCCCAGGAGTGATTGATGGAACTCAGGAGTGATTGACGGAGCTGGTTAGCTCCGGAATAATTGATGTTTGCTCCGGAATCGACGAAAGCCGATAGTCACACGGATAGCAGCTAGCTAGCTGTGAGATCTAGGTATGAATGTCCAGAGAGCAGTTGAAATCCAGGGACATGGAGAGAAAAATTGGTCCGGTATGTTCCGTTCCGAGCCGCGCTGTGCCGTACAAAACTGCCGATAGATTTTCGAGCTAAAGGATAGCTGATGACCACAAACCGTGGTTAGCTGAATACTAACGATTTGCCAGTAAAGAAGCTAACTAGCTTCTGAACTAGCTTCTGATTAGCTTCTGGATTAGCTTCTGGGCTAGCTTCTGGCTAGCTCCTGGCTAGCTTCTGGCTAGTTTCTGGCTAGCTTCTTGGAGTTTCTGGCTAGCTTCTTGGAGGATTACAGATTTGAGGTAAATAATACTTTTTTATAAATATAAATTGGTGAGGCGGGTTGCAGGAGAGTGTTTTGAAGATGAGTTGATGGAAAATAAAAATAAAATGTATGTGGAAAAAAAAAGAGTTGTAAATATATATATATACGGGACACGACAAGACGAGGACAAAAGACGTCTGAACTGCTATGCCATCTTGGATTGGAGTATATAAGTACTCAAAATAGACAAAATTAATCTTACTCAAGAAATCTGTCACAAATTGACGTTTTTTGCAGAGGAGATCTTAGCCTCGCAATTTTACATCTAACTAATGTTTGGTGCAGTATTGGTCAATACTATACCTAACCCTAACCCCTAAACCTAACCATAGCCCCTAACCGTAATTGTAACCCTAACCCTAAACCCAAACCCTTAGCCTAAAATAGCATTTTAACTCGTGAGGACCAGTACAATCCCCACCTGCCTTGTTTTACTATCCCTGTGAGGACTTCTGGTACCAACAAAGATAGTTAAACAAACACACATGCACAAACACACACACGCACGCACGCACGCACGCACGCACGCACGCACGCACGCACGCACGCACGCACACGCACACACACACACACACACACACACACACACACACACACACACACACACACACACACACACACACACACACACACACACACACACGTACACTCACAAGCAGGTGAGGCAGGGACAGGACAGATATGACAATCTGACAGGCAGTGAATGACAGAGCCTGGATGGTACTGATGAGGATGGCAAGAACAACAGCTAACATAGAACTGACTAGACACACGCAGTGGAGTTGAGTCTGTAGCTTCACACTGACAATGAAGGAAGGAAATGTCAGGGGTAGTGTACAAAGGCCTTAGATACAGTACTTTTCCCCCTGCACTGTAGTCCTTTTTAACTGGTTGTTGATCGCATGCAGGACAGGAAACTGTAAACAAATTCCCCAACATGTGGCGGCTTGCAGGAGAATACTTCCATTACAATACAATTACAATAAGTGGATTCTGCTATTTCAGCCACACCCATTGCTGACAGGTGGAAAAATCGAGCTCACAGCCATGCAATCTCCATAGACAAACATTGGCAGTAGATTGGCCCGTACTGGAGCGCTCAGTGACTTTTAACGTGCCACTGTCATAGGATGCCACCTTTCCAACAAGTCAGTTCTTAAAATATCTGCCCTGTTAGAACTGCCCCGGTCAACTGTAAGTTCTCTTATTGTGAAGTGGAAATGTCTAGGAGCAATAGCGGCTCAGCCGTGAAGTGGTAGGCCACACAAGCTCGCAGAACGGGACCACCGAGTACCGTAGCACGTAAAAATCGTCGGTCCTCGGTTGCAACACTCACTACCGAGTTCCAAACTGCCTCTGGAAGCCAAGTCAGCACAATAACTGTTCGTCGGGAGCTTAATGAAATAGGTTTCCATGGCCGAGCAGCCGCACACAAGCTTAAGATCACCATGCACAATGCCAAGCATCAGCTGGAGTGGTGTAAAGCTTACCACCATTGGACTCTGGAGTAGTGGAAACGGGTTCTCTGGAGTGAAGAATCACACTTCACCATCTGGCAGCCCAACGGATGAATCTGGGTTTGGCGGATGCCAGGAGAAAGCTACCTGCCACAATGTATAGTGCCAACTGTAGAGCTTGATGGAGGAGGAATAATGGTCTGGGGCTGTGTAACATGGTTCAGGCTAGGCCCCTTAGTTAGTGCGAAGGAAATCTTAACGCTACCGCATACAATTACATTCTGTGCTTCCAAGTTTGTGGCAGCAGTTTGGGCATGACAATGCCCCCGTGCACAAAGCGAGGTCTAGAAATGGTTTGTCGAGATCGGTGTGGAAGAATTTGATTGGCCTGCACAGAGCCCTGACCTCAACCCCATCGAACACTTTTGGAATGAATTGGAACGCTGACTGCGAGCCAGGCCTAAATGCCCAACATCAGTGCCCGACCTCACTAATGCTCTTGTGGCTGAATGGTAGTCCACACAGTCGGAAAACCTTCCCAGAAGAGGGGAGGCTGTTATGGCAGCAAAGTGGGACCAACTCCATATTAATGTCCATGAATTTGGAATGAGATGTTCAACGAGCACGTGTCCACATACTTCTTAGTATTATCTCCTTCTCACTCTTAACTGAGGATACATCTCATCTCCCTCTATTCTCTCTATTCTCTTGCTCTTCTGCATCTTAACTGAGCATACATCTACATCTCATCTCTCTATTCTCTCTATTCTCTCGCTCTTCTCCCTCTTAACTGAGGATACATCTCATCTCCGTCTATCCTCTCTATTCTCTCACTCTTCTCTCTCTTAGTCCTCTCCATGATCTCCCTCTTAACTGAGGATTCTCATCTCCTTCTCTCCCTTAGTCCTCTCCATCATCTCCCTCTATTCTCTCTCTTCTCTCTCTTAGTCCTCTCCATCATCTCTTTCTTTTCTCTCCTTCCCCTCTTTATTGTCACTCTTCTTCTGTTTTCTTCTTTGCCTCCCTGCAGAGTGCCTTGGAGCGAGGAGCTTACACCCACCCACCCCTCTCTCTCTCTCTCTCTCAGCCCCAGCCAGAAGCCAGTGGGAGAAGAGCTCGCTTCCAGAGCTTTGGACTGGGCTAAATAGCGTTTGCCAAGACATGAATTATAAGACTAATGTGCTTAAGTGGCTTGTCCTAACATTGTCTTCTGTTACCAGCGCGTAGTCAGGCTTAAGGAGAATAACACCAATAGAATGGACCCAATATACCCCAGTTCCTTTTTGAGGTCAGGATTAAGAATTCATAAAAGGAACTGCGAACTTATTTTTATTTTTTTATTTTTTTTACGGATCCGCAAAGTATTCAATTGTTATTCAATTGAGAGATATGCCTGCTTTTATTCCAGAGAAGCTTTTCTGTGAGTGAGTCGTTACAATATCTGTCGTTACAAGAAAGAAAAGCTGCTTCATAAGCCTAAACCGGGACAGAAACACATTCCCTAAGAGGAAGAAAAAAAGATATACTGTTGAATATGTTCACGAATAACAGTGAAAATAAGTAAGGCGGGTTGTGTTTGAGCCGGGTAAACGTTGGTATCTCTATACACAGTGTTAAGTCTAATGCATTTATTGGACCTTATACTGTGGTGGAATGGGAGGAGTTGGGATCCGGCAGCTGTGTCTTCTGTTTAAACAGTGACTGCCATTTACATTTACTCTGTTGCTTTTTGAAAGCTCATGACCGGCCTGATGTAGCCTGCCTTCATATTGTGATT
>NC_060186.1:19777077-19789577 GCF_021184085.1 Oncorhynchus gorbuscha | reverse complement strand
TCTGTGTTGGTCCAGTCAGGACAAAACCATCAGTTTCTAGCTGGTCGGTCAATTTTTAAGGATCTATCTTGTCATGTGCTTTTTCCCCTGTGGAGGGCAGTTTCTATTGTGTGTGTGTGTGTGTGTGTATGTGTGTGTGTATGTGTGTGTGTGTGTGTGTTGCCAGGTGCTCTATTTCTTTGTGTTGTTCTGACAGTGGCTGCAGGGAGTGAGTCTGAGACCCAGTCATCCTCCACTGCTCAGCTCTCCATATTGGACCCTAATTGACGTCTGTGTGTTTTGAGCATGTGTGTGTGTGTGTGTGTGTGTGTGTGTGTATGTCAGCTGAAATGGGTCTTACTGACAGCTGTCAGGTTGTTTGGCTCAATCTCCTCCTATATCCCTAGGTCTTAAACTCACATTCACTACACACACACACACACACACACACACACACACACACACACACACACACACACACACACACACACACACACACACACACACACACACACACACACACACACACACACACACACACACACACACACACACACACACACACACACACACACACACACACACACTGACCTGAATCCATAGGACACACGTAAACACAGTGGCTTGCTCAGCCTCTTCCCACCCATTCCCATCTCTCATCTCTCACCTTTTCACTCGCTCTCTCTTTCTCTCCTCGATGAACATACCTGCATCTAGCCATTCATTCGAGTAGCTAGCTAGACTAGCAAGTGCGTAGCTTGACTAGAATTAGCTTAGGTTTTGAGAGGAGTAAAATGTGAGCACCTACAGTATAGCCCAGGTGCCCAGTAGGTCTGTGGGCTGACAACTCCCTTCTCTCTCTCTCTCTCTCTCTCTCTCTCTCTCTCTCTCTCTCTCTCTCTCTCTCTCTCTCTCTCTCTCTCTCTCTCTCTCTCTCTCTCTCTCTCTCTCTCTCTCTCTCTCTCTCTCTCTCTATCTCTAAATACATAACTATTGTCAACCAATGAACTAAAGTTCAATGGAAACCTAGTATGCTCTGTTGATAGCTGGGAGATGCCTGGTCCAATTTCCTTAAACCATCTCAGAGTAGGAGTGTCTGATCCAGGATAAGTTTTGCTTTTCAGATCATAGTGAATAAGATTACATGGACAGTGGGACCTGATCCCAGCACTTCTACTCTGAGACGCTTTCTGAATATGGGCCCTGGTCTATCCTTCTCAAGGTTTAACAGCTCAGATAAAGCCTGGATAGTGGACAATAAACTCTGTTTTACAATCCAATCCATTTCTATGGGTCCATCTATCCTCAGGGTCGTGTAACAGGCTCTTGTTATTGTCTGTAACTCTCAGCTCTTATGGGCTAGATTGTGGCAGCAGTACAGGTTTTCATTGTCCTGGCCTTTTGCGTGACATACAGTCCTGATTTATTTTACAAGTTTGTCTTGACCCCAAGACCTTCATTAGTGCTGGGGATACACACACACACACACACACACACACACACACACACACACACACACACACACACACACACACACACACACACACACACACACACACACACACACACACACACACACACACACACACACACACACACACACACACACACACACACACACACACACACACACACACACACACATGAATATTCTGACATGGCTTTATGATCAGCCTATTCCCCCCAATGCCATCAGAGTGCTGTAGGGTCTGAATAAAAGGGACTGTAAGGACTAATGAAAAGACTGGATGGACTATCTGGTCAGGAGTGTCTGTGTGTGTGTGTTTGTGTGTGTGTGTGTTTGTGTGTGTGTGTGTATATGTATATGTGTGTCAGCAGCACTTAGTGTAAGTCTCCAGTTAGCTTCATTTCCAGATAATTAGGTTAGGTCGTTGTTCCAAATGGCACCCTATTCCCTATATAGTGCACTACTTTAGAACAGGGCCCATAGGGAATAGGCTACCATTTGGGATGTATTAAAGGTTATGCCTGAACAGCACTTCCAGTGCATTGATTAAGCCCCAGGGTGAGGAGATGAACTAAGGAGGTCACAGGGACAGGAGAGGACTGCCACACACACACACACACACACACACACACACACACACACACACACACACACACACACACACACACACACACACACACACACACACACACACACACACACACACACACACACACACACACACACACACACACACACACACACACACACAACACTTGGGAAAAGGAGTTGTGTGTGTGTGCATGATCTACTGTATAGTATGTGTGAGGATCTCTGTCTGTGTTGCCTACATTGGTTCCACACTGACAGAATCAGAGCAGACTGACTTAGGTCCTGTTTCTGTGTTTCTGTACCAGAGGAGACTACCTCTAATTTATGCTCTGCTATGGCTGGGCCTCGACTGGGTGTTATATTAGCAGCAATGTGTGTGTGTAACCTATATAAGGCTAGAAGGACTGGATATTGTGTGTTCACAGGAGTAATAAGGAGAGTCAGTCACACGAGAGAGGGGAGGTTGGTAAGTACAGAGGGAATGGAGGACATTTTATCCACTACATTTCTCATTCCTTCACACTCTGTCTATACATTTGGTATATCTTTATCTCCCCCCTCACTCTCTCACTCCCTCTCTCCCACCCCCTCTCTAAAAAAAGGCTGTAAAGAGAAGAGTGTGGGGGCAGAACTCTCCCTCTCTCTACAGTGTCTTGTTAAACTGCTGGCAGATGACAGAAAAATGAGAAGCATTTCTCCTGTTGACAGGTTGTTGTGTGTCTCTTCTGCTTCAAATGATTTGTGTCACTTTGTTTCCACTCAAGCTGTCTCTCCTGCACAATGAGCACAGTGTACAGGTTGTCTTCCATTGGGAGGATCTGATTCATCTATCTCCTAGCTGCCTGCCTCTCAAACCCATCACACACACATACATACTCACGCATGCACGCAATCACACACACACACACACACTCACGCATGCACGCAATCACACACACACACACACACACACACACACACACACACACACACATCACACACACACACACACACACACACACACACACACACACACACACACACACACACACACACACACACACACACACACACACACACACACACACACACACACACACACACACACACACACACACACACACACACACACACACACACACACACACACACACACACACACACACACACACACACACACACATCAGGAGGGAAGCAGTAGACAGAGAGATGGCTGCTGCTACTTCTTGCTAATTATAAGGACACACTTTGATTGGCTTGTTTGGAAACACTTCTCAAACAGCTGTAATGATAATAATTAGTCTCTGCTGAGGTTTACACGGCAGACAGAGGAGGCACAGTCATGTCTGACCCCCTGTATGTCTATGTGTGTTTGTTTATGTGTGTGTGCAGGGGCGTCATGCACTCGTTAGTTTAGATGCGGCATGCATTATGCGAGGACTGAGGGGGATGTTGAAATCAGATACTTTTTGCACTTTTCAAACACCCTTTTCCTGCAATCTAGAGCCATAATCATTCAGCCTAATTCCATGTAAAAAAAATGCATAGGTGATCTAAGCTTACCTCTTTATCTGTTCAATTGTCATTTTAATTTATCATACACATGGATCCTTTAAGAACTTGTAGCTAACTTGTAGAAGTAGCTAAAGCCTAGTTAATATAGTTGCCAGGTGGTTAGAATTACAGTCAAAGAACAAAACATCTTGGTTTTACTTAGATCCTTTGTCTGCACCTCCCAGGGCATTTTTACTGATTCCAGAGGCCGACCCAAAACAACAGCTTTGGAGGAGAGGGTGCTGGAGCGGTCTTCTAGTGAGGCTTCGGATGCGCACACACCACCCACCGCCTCCGAGTATATTACTCACTAATGTCCATTCCCTAGTTAACAAAGTAGACGGAATTAGGGCAAGTGTTGCTTTCCAAAGAGATATCCGGGATTGTAACATACTCTGTTTCACAGAGACATGGCTAGCTGTGGACATGCTGTCGGAGGCCGTACAGCCAACGGGATTTTCAGTGCATCGCGCTGACAGGAACAAACATCTCTCTGGTAATAAAAAGGGAGTGGTGTATGTTTCATGATTAACAACTCATGGTGTAATTGTAACAACATACAAGAACTCAAGTCCTTTTGTTCACTTGACCTAGAATTCCTCACAATCAAATGCCAACCGTATTATCTCCCAAGAGAACTCTCCTCGGTTATCATCACAGCCGTGTATATCCCTCCGCAAGTGGATACCAAGACGGCCATCAAGGAACTTCACTGGACTTTATGCAAACTGGAAACCTTATATCCTGAGGCTGCATTTATTGTAGCTGGGGATTTTAACAAAGCTAATCTGAGACGTTTGTTGCAGGGTCTACAGACAATCACGGATTACAAAAAGAAAACCAGCCCCATCGCATACGTCTTGCTCCCAAACATATTAAACAACTTCTTCGCACGCTTTTAGGACAAAACAGTGCCACCGACACGGCCCGCTACCAAAGACTGTGGTAGCGGGGCTGAGGCTCTCCTTCTCTGTGGCCGACGTGACTAAAACATTTAAATGTGTTAAACCTAGCAAGGCTGCCAGCCCAGACGGCATCCCTAGCTACGTCCTCAGAGCATGCGCAGACCAGCTGGCTGGTGTATTTACGGACATATTCATCCCAATCCATATCCCAGTCTGCTGTCCCCACATGCTTCAAGATGGCAACCATTATTCATGTTAGAAAGCTAAGGTAACTGAATCGCTGAACTCGCCCCGTAGCACTCGCTTCATGAAGTGCTTTGAGAGACCAATCAATCAATTTGCTTACCGCCCCATAAGTACACAGACGATGCAATCGCCATCACACTGAAAACTGCCCTATCCCATCTGGACAAGAAGAATACCGATGTAAAAATGCTGTTCATTGACTACAGCTCAGCATTCAACACCATAGTACCCTCCAAACTCATCATTAAGCTTGAGACCCTGGGTCTCGACCTGTGCAACTGGGTCCTGGACTTCCTGACGGGCCGCCACAGGTGGTGAAGGTAGGAAACAACGTCTCCACTCCGCTGATCCTCATCACTGGGGCCCCACAAGGGTGCATTCTTAGTCCTCTCCTGTACTCCCTGTTCACCCTCGACTGCGTGGCCATGCCCAGCTCTAACTCAATCATCAAGTTTTCAGACGACACTACAGTGATAGGCTTGACTACCAACAACAACGAGACGGCCTACAGGAAGGAGGTGATGGCCCTCGGAGTGTGGTGTCAGGAAAATACCCTCTCACTCAATGTCAGCAATAGAAAGGAGATGATCGTGGACTTCAGGAGACAGCAATGGGAGCACCCCCCTATCCACATCGACAGGACAGCAGTGGAAAAGGTGGAAAGTTTTAAGTTCCTCGGTGTACATATCACCGACAAACTGAAATGGTCCGCGCACACAGATAGTGTGGTGAAGAAGGCGCAACAGCACCTCTTCAACCTCAGGAGGCTGAAAAAATGTGGCTTGTCACTGAAAACCCTCACAAACCTTTACAGGTGCTCAATTGAGAGCATCCTGTTGGGCTGTATCACCGCCTGGTAAGGCAACTGCACCGTGCACAACTGCATGGCTCTCCAGAGGGTGGTGCGGTCTGCACAACGCATCACAAAGGGCAAACTATCTTCCCTCTAGGACACCTACTACACCCGATGTCACAGGAAGGCAAAAAAGATCATCGACAATAACCACCCGAGCCACTACCTGTTCACCCAGCTTCCACCCAGAAGAGGAGTTCAGTACAGATGCATCAAATCTGGGACAGAGAGATTGAAAAACAGCTTCTATCTCAAGGCCATCAGATTGTTAAACAGCCACCACTAGCACAGAGAGGTGGCTGCCTACCTACAGACTTGATATTATTGGCCTCTTTAATAAATGGAAGACTAGTCACTTTAATAATGCCACTTTAAGAATGTTTTCATATCTGGCATTACTCATCTCATATGTAAATACTGTATAATGTTTCCTTCACTATCTATTCTTTACTATCTATTGCATCTTAGCCGCTCTGTCACTGCTCATCCATATATTCTATACTTATATATTCTCATCCCACACCTTTACTAGATTTTGTGTATTAGGTTTTGTTGTGGAATTTGTTGGAAATTATATTTTGTTGTGGAATTGGTAGATGTTACCTGTTCGATACTGCTGCACTGTCGATTATAGAAGCATAAGCATTTTGCTACACTCGCAATAACATCTGCTAAACATGTGTATGTGACCAATAAAAGTTGATTTGTTTTGATACAGGCGTCCTTTCTAACTCAGTTGCTGGAGAGGAAGGAAACCGTTCAGGGATTTCACCATGAGGCCATTGGTGGCTTCAAAACAGTTACACAGTTTAATGGCTGTGATAGGAGAAAACTGACTACTACAACTACAACATTGTAGTTACTCCACAATACTAACCTAAATTTGTGAAAATAAGTTTCTTGTACAGAATACCAATATTTATTCCAAAACGTGCATCCTATTTACAACAAGGCTAAAGTAATACTGCAACAAACTTGGCAAAATTTGGCAAAGCTATTCACTTTTTTCACCCGTTTTCATGGTATCCAATTGTTTAGTCGCTACTATCTTGTCTCATTGCTACAACTCCTGTACGGGCTCTGGAGTGACGAAGGTTGAAAGTCATGCGTCCTCCAATACACAACCCAACCAAGCCGCACTGCTTCTTAAACACAGCGCGCATCCAACCCGGAAGCCAGCCGCACCAATGTGTCAGAGGAAACACTGTGCAACCTTGAGCCAGTCAAAAATATTCACTGTCTTCTTGGTAAGCAACATGTGTAGATTTGGCCTTGTGATTTAGGTTATTGTACTGCTGAAAGGTCTCCCAATCTCCCAATGTCTGGTGGAAAGGAGACAGAACTGGCCAATTGTGCATCACCCCACAGACCTCCCAGTCACAGCCGGTTACAACAGAGCCTGGGCGCGAACCGAGAGTCTCTGGTGGCACAGCTGGTGCTGCAGTACAGCACCCTTAACCACTGCGCCACTCGGGAGGCCCTAGCAATTCACTTTTTGTCCTGAATAGAAAGTGTTATGTTTGGAACAAATCCTATACAACACTTTACTGAGTACCACTCTCCATATTTTTGAGCATAGTAGTGGTTGCATCATCAAAATCCTAGAGGAGAACCTGGTTCTGTCTCCTTTCCACCAGACATGGCGGACATGGCACTCCTTTTCGATTGTAGAATACCTGGTTTCCCTGGGCAACAGCTTCCGACTCAGGTACAGCACAGGAAGCTCTTCTCTTGGCTCCCCTTGGGCCAGTACAGCTCCAATTCCTACAGCCGAAGCGTCCACCTGCACGAGAAATCTCTTCTGAAAATCAGGGGTCTGGAGAACAGGGAATGAGCACGTTACTGCGGACTACCTATCAAGGCTCCCGTACATGGTGAATATTTTTGACTGGCTGAGTTACAGTTTTGACTTAAATCTACTTGAAAGTCTATGGCAAGACCTGAAAATGGTTTGGTTAGCAATGATCAACAACCAATTTAAAAGAGCTTGAATAATTTTGTAAAGAATAATGGTCAAATGTTTTCTCCATTGACTGTCTGCTGGGTGTGAAAATCATCTGTCAGGAATCATGTCTCTGTGGCGTCAAGTTTCCTGTGGGCTTCACTAACTGTCTGCTGTTACATAGCTCAGAGACAGTACTCCATGACTTCCTTGTTATGCAGGTGAATGAGGACCCAAAAGCGACTTGGCGAAAACAGAGTTTTTAATCCAGTAAGAAACTTTACAAAACAAAAAGCATAATACTACTCGTAAAGACGAGAACAGACTGGAGACTTGATCGAGAACTGCAGGTTGCCTCGGGAAGGCACTTGAACCTAGCAGACTCAGACACCTGCTCACCACGCAGCATCTGAGGGAAACACGACACGACAGGGCAAAACATAGACACAGCACGGTGAATTATAGATGAGGATCCGACAGGGCAGGTACGGAAAACAAGGAGAGAAATAGGGACTCTAATCAGGGAAAAGGATCGGGAACAGGTGTGGGAAGACTAAATGATGATTAGGGGAATAGGAACAGCTGGGAGCAGGAACGGAACGATAGAGAGAAGAGAGAGCGAGAGAGTGAGAGAGGGAGGGGGAGAGAGGGATAGAAAGAGGGAAAGAACCTAATAAGACCAGCAGAGGGAAACGAATAGAAGGGGAAGCACAGGGACAAGACATGATAATTAATGACAAAACATGACAGTACCCCCCACTCACCGAGCGCCTCCTGGCGCACTCGAGGAGGAATCCTGGCGGCAACGGAGGAAATCATCAATGAGTGAACGGTCCAGCACGTCCCGAGACGGAACCCAACTCCTCTCCTCAGGACCGTAACCCTCCCAATCCACTAAGTATTGGTGACCCCGTCCCGAGAACGCATGTCCATGATCTTATGTACCTTGTAAATAGGTGCGCTCTCGACAAGGACGGGAGGGGGAGGGAAGACGAACGGGGGTGCGAAGAAAGGGCTTGACACAGGAGACATGGAAGACAGGATGGACGCGACGAAGATGTCGCGGAAGAAGCAGTCGCACAGCGACAGGATTGACGACCTGGGAGACACGGAACGGACCAATGAACCGCGGAGTCAAGTTACGAGAAGCTGTCGTAAGAGGAAGGTTGCGAGTGGAAAGCCACACTCTCTGGCCGCAACAATACCTTGGACTCTTAATCCTGCGTTTATTGGCGGCTCTCACAGTCTGTGCCCTGTAGCGGCAAAGTGCAGACCTCACCCTCCTCCAGGTGCGCTCACAACGTTGGACAAACGCTTGAGCGGAGGGAACGCTGGACTCGGCAAGCTGGGATGAGAACAGAGGAGGCTGGTAACCCAGACTACTCTGAAACGGAGATAACCCGGTAGAAGACGAAGGAAGCGAGTTGTGAGCGTATTCTGCCCAGGGGAGCTGTTCTGCCCAAGACGCAGGGTTTCTGAAAGAAAGGCTGCGTAGTATGCGACCAATCGTCTGATTGGCCCTCTCTGCTTGACCGTTAGACTGGGGATGAAACCCGGAAGAGAGACTGACGGACGCACCAATCAAACGACAGAACTCCCTCCAAAACTGTGACGTGAATTGCGGGCCTCTGTCTGAAACGGCGTCTAACGGGAGGCCATGAATTCTGAACACATTCTCGATAATGATTTGTGCCGTCTCCTTAGCGGAAGGAAGTTTAGCGAGGGGAATGAAATGTGCCGCCTTAGAGAACCTATCGACAACCGTAAGAATCACAGTCTTCCCCGCAGACAAAGGCAGACCGGTAATGAAGTCTAGGGCGATGTGAGACCATGGTCGAGAAGGAATGGGGAGCGGTCTGAGACGACCGGCAGGAGGAGAGTTACCCGACTTAGTCTGCGCGCAGTCCGAACAAGCAGCCACGAAACGGCGCGTGTCACGCTCCTGAGTCGGCCACCAAAAGCGCTGGCGAATAGACGCAAGAGTGCCTCGAACACCGGGATGACCAGCTAACTTGGCAGAGTGAGCCCACTGAAGAACAGCCAGACGAGTGGAAACAGGAACGAAAAGGAGGTTACTAGGACAAGCGCGCGGCGACGCAGTGTGCGTGAGTGCTTGCTTAACCTGTCTTTCAATTCCCCAGACTGTCAACCCGACAACACGCCCATAAGGAAGAATCCCCTCGGGATCAGTAGAAGCCACAGAAGAACTAAACAGACGGGATAAGGCATCAGGCTTGGTGTTCTTGCTACCCGGACGGTAAGAAATCACAAACTCGAAACGAGCGAAAAACAACGCCCAACGAGCTTGACGGGCATTAAGTCGTTTGGCAGAACGGATGTACTCAAGGTTCTTATGGTCTGTCCAAACGACAAAAGGAACGGTCGCCCCCTCCAACCACTGTCGCCATTCGCCTAGGGCTAAGCGGATGGCGAGCAGTTCACGGTTACCCACATCATAGTTGCGCTCAGATGGCGACAGGCGATGAGAAAAATAAGCGCAAGGATGAACCTTATCGTCAGACTGGAAGCGCTGGGATAGAATGGCTCCCACGCCTACCTCTGAAGCGTCAACCTCGACAATGAATTGTCTAGTGACGTCAGGAGTAACGAGGATAGGAGCGGACGTAAAACGTTTTTTTAGAAGATCAAAAGCTCCCTGGGCGGAACCGGACCACTTAAAACACGTCTTGACAGAAGTAAGAGCTGTGAGAGGGTAGCAACTTGACCGAAATTACGAATGAAACGCCGATAGAAATTAGCGAAACCTAAAAAGCGCTGCAACTCGACACGTGACCTTGGAACGGGCCAATCACTGACAGCTTGGACCTTAGCGGAATCCATCTGAATGCCTTCAGCGGAAATAACGGAACCGAGAAAAGTAACGGAGGAGACATGAAAAGAGCACTTCTCAGCCTTTACGTAGAGACAATTCTCTAAAGGCGCTGTAGAACACGTCGAACGTGCTGAACATGAATCTCGAGTGACGGTGAAAAAATCAGGATATCGTCAAGATAGACAAAAACAAAGATGTTCAGCATGTCTCTCAGAACATCATTAACTAATGCCTGAAAAACAGCTGGCGCATTGGCGAGACCAAACGGCAGAACCCGGTACTCAAAATGCCCTAACGGAGTGTTAAACGCCGTTTTCCACTCGTCCCCCTCTCTGATGCGCACGAGATGGTAAGCGTTACGAAGGTCCAACTTAGTAAAGCACCTGGCTCCCTGCAGAATCTCGAAGGCTGATGACATAAGGGAAGCGGATAACGATTCTTAACCGTTATGTCATTCAGCCCTCGATAATCCACGCAGGGGCGCAGAGTACCGTCCTTCTTCTTAACAAAAAAGAACCCCGCCCCGGCCGGAGAGGAAGAAGGCACTATGGTACCGGCGTCAAGAGACACAGATAAATAATCCTCGAGAGCCTTACGTTCGGGGGCCGACAGAGAGTATAGTCTACCCCGAGGAGGAGTGGTCCCCGGAAGGAGATCAATACTACAATCATACGACCGGTGAGGAGGAAGGGAGTTGGCTCGGGACCGACTGAAGACCGTGCGCAGATCATGATATTCCTCCGGCACTCCTGTCAAATCGCCAGGTTCCTCCTGAGAAGTGGGGACAGAAGAAATGGGAGGGATGGCAGACATTAAGCACTTCACATGACAAGATACGTTCCAGGATAGGATAGAATTACAAGACCAATTAATAGAAGGATTATGACATACTAGCCAGGGATGACCCAAAACAACAGGTGTGAAAGGTGAACGAAAAATCAAAAAAGAAATAGTCTCACTGTGGTTACCAGATACTGTGAGAGTTAAAGGTAGTGTCTCAAATCTGATACTGGGAAGATGACTACCATCTAAGGCAAACATGGGCGTAGGCTTGTCTAACTGTCTGAAAGGAATGTTATGTTTCCGAACCCATGCTTCGTCCATGAAACAACCCTCAGCCCCAGAGTCAATCAAGGCACTGCATGTAGCACCCGAACCGGTCCAGCGTAGATGGACCGACATAATAGTACAGGATCTAGATGAAGAGACCTGAGTAGTAGCGCTCACCAGTAGCCCTCCGCTTACTGATGGGCTCTGGCCTCTTACTGGACATGAATTAACAAAATGTCCATCAAATCCGCAATAGAGGCACAGGCGGTTGGTGATCCTCCGTTCCCTCTCCTTAGTCGAGATGCGAATCCCTCCCAGCTGCATGGGCTCAGTCTCAGAGCCAGAGGAGGGAGATGGTTGCGATGCGGAGCAGGGAAACACCGTTGATGCGAACTCTCTTCCACGAGCCTGGTGACGAAGATCTACCCGTCGTTCTATGCGGATGGCGAGAGCAATCAAAGAGTCCACACTGGAAGGAACCTCCCGAGAGAGAATCTCATCTTTGACCACTGTGTGGAGTCCCTCCAGAAAACGAGCGAGCAGCGCCGGCTCGTTCCAGTCACTAGAGGCAGCAAGAGTACGAAACTCTATAGAGTAATCCGTTATGGATCGATCACCTTGGCATAGGGAAGCCAGGGCCCTAGAAGCCTCCCCACCAAAAACTGAACGGTCAAAAACCCGAATCATCTCCTCTTTAAAGTTCTGGTAATTGTTAGAACAATCAGCCCTTGCCTCCCAGATAGCTGTGCCCCACTCTCGGGCCCGGCCAGTAAGGAGTGAAATGACGTAAGCAACCCGAGCTCTCTCTCTAGAGTATGTGTTGGGTTGAGAGAGAACACAATCTCACACTGGGTGAGAAAGGAGCGGAACTCAGTGGGCTGCCCGGAGTAGCAAGGTGGGTTATTAACCCTAGGTTCTGGAGGCTCGGCAGGCCAGGAAGTAACAGGTGGCACGAGACGAAGACTCTGGAACTGTCCAGAGAGGTCGGAAACCTGAGCGGCCAGGTTCTCCACGGCATGGCGAGCAGCAGACAATTCCTGCTCGTGTCTGCCGAGCATGGCTCCTTGGATCTCGACGGCAGTGTTACGAGCCTCTGTAGT
>NC_060186.1:19747077-19772077 GCF_021184085.1 Oncorhynchus gorbuscha | reverse complement strand
GGCTCTAGTGTCTGCCCCCATGTCAGGGACACGGCTCTGGTGTCTGCCCCCATGTCAGGGACAGGGCTCTGGTGTCTGCCCACATGTCAGGGACAGGGCTCTTGTGGCTGCCCCATGTCAGGGACAGGGCTCTAGTGTCTGCCCCCATGTCAGGGACAGGGCTCTAGTGTCTGCCCCCATGTCAGGGACAGGGCTCTGGTGTCTGCCCACATGTCAGGGACAGGGCTCTGGTGTCTGCCCCATGTCGTGAATAGGAAGTCAGGAAGTACTGTCTCTGAGCTATGTAACAGCAGACAGTTAGTGGAGCCCACAGGAAACTTGACGGCACAGAGACATGATTCCTGACAGATGATTTTCACACCCAGCAGACAGCCAGTGGAGAAAATATCCCAGATTTGCCAGAAGCACAACACTTACCATCACTGGGCTATAGCTCACAGTCACAAGTTCACACACATATTCGCACATAAGTAAAGGGGGTGCAAGTCATGAACTTCCTTTTATGGGGTCAGCCCATTATCCATCCAATGTCAGAAAGCCATTCCATCATCCAGCTGTTGCTAATGACACACACACACACACACACTGCTTATGTTTTACTATCCTTGTGGGGACCTAAAATTGATTTCCATTCAAAATCTTATTTTCTCTAACCGTAACCCCAAACCACAACTCCTAAACCTAATCCTAAACCTAACCCGTAAGCCTAAAAATGTCCCTACAAGGGAGATTTTTCCTTGTTTTACTACCCTTTTGGGGGATTTCCGGTACCCACAAGGATAGTAATACAATCCCACCCCCTTACACCATGTTGAACCTACATGTGTTACACCTGGTTTAGCTGTACGTGTGTGTGTGTGTGTGTGTGTGTTGTGTGTGTGTGTGTGTGTGTGTGTGCATGCGTGTGCGTGTGCGTGTGTGTTTGTGTTTGTGTGTGTACGCAAGATCAAACACACACCATCCATGCCTGTGTGGATTTCCTTCATCTCTCTCTCCTGTCCTCGCTTCCATTATCTAATACATTAGATTAATCCTCATGTGGTATTAATCTGCTTTAACGAGGGTTTGTTACCGTTCTGAGATGGAAATAAAACCCTGGATGGGGGAGGTGGAGGGGAAGGGTGTGTGGGGAGGTGTGTATGTGTGTTTGGGCGAAGGGGGACAGGGGAGGCTCTGACATGCAATGCTAAACTGTTATGTCTTCTCTTGTAGTCCTATACCCTGTTTCTCCTCTCCTTCTCGCATCGCCGCTCTAGGACCAAGGACAGCTTTGACAAATAGTGAACTTCCAGCTAAATAATTTGGTTATGTACAGTATTTCACTTAGATCTGGTTAATATGTGCATTGTGCAGTAGACCACATTCCCTGTCTGGAATCCTTATATGAGAAACCTAGAAACCGACAGTGAAAATTGGAACAAGGCATTAGAATTCTAAATACTAAGAGTAATTTAATAGGATCTTTATTCACTGAAATCTGTGTTCTGCTCCCGTATGTCAAATCAGGATTTGTTCCATTGCTCTCCTCGTTATTCTGTAATGGTCCAGATTCAATTTTGTCCTGTTGTGTAGTTGATTCAGAGCCTAATGTTGATGCTGTCTGTTATAAAGTCTTGTTGAGCTAGTTTACCACAGTAACAGACCCTACAGTTGTGTCTATTTAGGACCAGTTATTGTATTCTCTGGATGTGTCCCAAATGGCATCCTATTCCCTATATAGTGCACTGTTTTGACCAGAACCCTATCGGCCCTGGTCAAAAGTAGTACTCTATAATAGGGAATAGGATGCTATTTGGGATGCAGACTCTCTCTGAGGTAAACTAAGGTCAGTTTACAGTCCCTCTATGTTACATGTCATCTCCATGTTTTTTTCAAAACTAAGTTTGGTCATTTGGAACCTTTTAACTCGTTAAGATATTAGTGACACATCTGGCCCTTAAAGTCCGCACAGTTAGTCTTTGTCTAGCCGTCTGACGAGGAGAGAATGCCACATACCACAGACGTTTTTGTCTGACTTCTCTTTGTCTCCACGAGGTTCTGGTATCCCCTTTGGTTCTGTTTTCTGATTGGTTCCTGTGTTGCTTTGACCAATCAGGTCGCTGCCTATATTTACTGTACTATATACAGTACCAAACGTTTGGACACAGCTACTTATTCAAGGGTTTTTCTTTATTTTGACTATTTTCTACATTGTAGAACAATAGTGAAGACATCGAAACTATGAAATAACACATGAAATCATGAAATAATCAAAAAAGTGTTAAACAAATCTAAATATATTTTAGATTAAAATTGTTGACAAAGAAGCCACACTTTGCCTTGATGACAGCTTTGCACACTCTTGGCATTCTCTCAACCAGCTTCATGACGAATGCTTGACGAATGCTTGTCCAACAGTCTCGAATGAGTCCCCACATATGCTGAGCACATGTTGGCTGCTTTTGCTTCACTCTGTGGTCCAACTCTTTCCAAACCATCTAAATTGGGTTGAGGTCGGGTGATTGTTAAGGCCAGGTATTCTGATGCATCACTCCATCAATCTCCTTCTTGGTCAAAAAGCCCTTACACCGCCTGGAGGTGTGTTGGGTCATTGTCCTGTTGCAAAACATATTATAGTCCCACTAAGCGCAAACTAGATGGGATGGTGTATCGCTGCAGAATGCTGTGGTAGCCATGCTGGTTAATTGTGCCTTGAATTCTAAATAAATCACAGACAGTGTCACCAGCAAAGCACTCCCACACCATCACACCTCCTCCTCCATGCTTCCCGGTGGGAACTACACATACAGAGATCATCCGTTCACCTACTCTATGTCTCACAAAGACACGGCGGTTGGACTCATCAGGCCTAAGGACAGATTTCCACCGCTCTAATGTTCATTGCTCGTGTTTCTTGGCCCAAGCATGTCTCTTCTTATTATTGTTGTCCTTTAGTAGTGGTTTCTTTGCAGCAATTCGACCATGAAGGCCTGATTCACACAGTCTCCTTTGAACAATTGATGTTGAGTTACTTGAACTCTGTGAAGCATTTATTTGGGCTGCAATTTCTGAGGCTGGTAACTCTAATGAACTTATCCTCTGCAACGTTGACATTTCTTGAAATGCTCCACATTGACTGACCTTCATGTTGTAAAGGAATGATGGACTGTCATTTCTCTTTGCTTATTTGAGCTGTTCTTTACCAAAAAGGGCTATCTTCTGTATACCACCCCTACCTTGTCACAACACAACTGATTTGCTCAAGCGCATTAAGAAGGAAAGAAATTCCACAAATGAACTTTTAACAAGGCACATCTATTGATTGAAATGCATTCGAGGTTACTAACTCACGAAGCTGGTTGAGAGAATGCCAAGAGTGTGCAAAGCTGTCATCAAGGGAAAGGGTGGCTACTTCAAAGAGTCTCAAATATAAAATATATTTTGTTTAACACTTTTTTTATTTACTGCATGATTCCATATGTGTTATTTCATAGTTCTTATAAAAAATAGTAAAAACAATGAAAAACCCAATGAGTATGTGTGTCCAAACTTTTGACTGGTACTGTATACAGTATATATATAAAATGTGATTTGCCAATTGTGTTACCTTGAATAATAATGTACAGTTCATGTACATAAGTAACGAGTGAGTGAAAGAGGAAGCCTTACTGGAGAGTATGTAGAGAGCACTGAGTGGATATGAGGCCTAACTGAGAAAAAGTCAGAGAAAATAGAGAGAGAAAGATGTCAAGAGGAGAGAGAGGGGGAGTGCAGCGGAGAGGAGAAGAGAGATAGAGCTGTAATTTATCAGGCCGACAGAGGAAGTGAAATATGCTGTGGGTGTGTGAGTGTGACAGTTGAGATGAATGGAGACATCAGGAGGAGGGTGTGCAGCGTGTGTGTGTGTGTGTGTGTGTGTGTGTGTGTGTGTGTGTGTGTGTGTGTGTGTGTGTGTGTGTGTGTGTGTGTGTGTGTGTGTGTGTGTGTGTGTGTGTGTGTGTGTGTGTGTGTGTGTGTGTGTGTGTGTGTGTGTGTGTGTGTGTGGCCGTCATTGCAGCTAATGGGCACACTGAGCAGTAACAGGTGGGGAGACGGCAGCAGTCCTCTCCTCTGTCTGGACAGTGGACTCTCCTCTCCTCTCCTCTCCTCTCCTCTCCTCTCCTCTCCTCTCCTCTCCTCTCCTCTCCTCTCCTCTCCTCTCCTCTCCTCTCCTCTCCTCTCCTCTCCTCTCCTCTCCTCTCCTCTCCTCTCCTCTCCTCTCCTCTCCTCTCCTCTCCTCTCCTCTCCTCTCCTCTCCTGTCTGGACAGTGGACTGCTCTTTCTATATTATGTAACACACAGAGACTTGTGAAGCAAGTGGAAAGTACAGTCAGAAAAAGAGACAGAAGGCAGGAGTAATTCACATTGACGCATTCTTGTTAATAAACGCTCTACAGTGCCTTGCAAAAGTATTCATCCCCCTTGGCGTTTTCCTATATTGTTGCAATACAACCTGTAATTTAACTAGATTTTTATTTGGATTTCATGTAATAGTCCAAATTGGTGAAGTGAAATTAAAAAATAACTTGTTTAAAAAAAAACAAGTATAAAATTATAAAATAAAATGCAAAAGTGGTACGTGCATATGTATTCACCCCCTTTGCTATGGAGCCCCTAAATACGACCTGGTGCAACCAATTGCCTTAAAGAGTCACATAATTACACATAATTTAATAAAGTCAAACTGTGCGCAATCTAAGTGTCACATGATCTGTCACATGATCTCGGTACATATACACCTGTTCTGAAAGGCCCCAGAGTCTGCAACACCACTAAGCAAGGAGCACCACCAAGAAAGCGGCATCATGAAGACCAAGGAGCTCTCCAAACAGGTCATGGACAAAGTTGTGGAGAAGTACAGATCAGGGTTGGGTTATAAAAAAATATCTGAAACTTTGAACATCCCACGGAGCACCATTAAATCCATTATTAAAAAATGGAAATAATATGCCACCTCAACAAACCTGCCAAGAGAGTGCCACCCACCAAAATTCACAGACCAGGCAAGGAGGGCATTAATCAGAGAGGCAACAAAGAGATCAAAGATAATCCTGAAGGAGCTGCAAAGCTCCACAGCGGAGATTGGAGTCCATAGGACCACTTTAAGCCGTACACTCCACAGAGCTGGGCTTTACGGAAGATTGACCAGAAACAAGCCATTGCTTAAAGAAAGAAATAAGCAAACATGTTTGGTATTTGCCAGAAGGTGTCACGCCCTGGTCGTAGTATTTTGTGTTTTTCTTCATGTATTTGGTCAGGCCAGGGTGTGACATGGGGTTTTGTATGTGGTGTGTAGATAGTGGGATTGTAGCTTAGTGGGGTGTTCTAGGTTAGTCTATGGCTGTCTGAAGTGGTTCTGAATCAGAGGCAGGTGTTTATCGTTGTCTCTGATTGGGAACCATATTTAGGCAGCCATATTCTTTGGTTGTATGGTGGGTGATTGTCCTGAGTGTCTTAATGTCCTTGTGCTGTGTTAGTTGACACAAGTCTAGGCTGTTTTTGGTTTTCGTTTTGTTTATTGTTTTTGTAGTGTTTGTGTTTATTCGTGTTTACGTTGTGTGTTTAAACATGGACCGCAATATACACGCTGCAGTTTGGTCCGACTCTCCTTCACCATATGAAAACCGTGACAGAAGGCATGTGGGAGACTCCCAAACATATGGTAGACAAAAAGCTCAATTTTAGTCCCATCTGACCAGAGTAGACAAAAAGCTCAATTTTAGTCCCATCTGACCAGAGTAGACAAAAAGCTCAATTTTAGTCCCATCTGACCAGAGTACCTGGTCAGATGGGACTAAAATTGAGCTTTTTGTCTATGTCTGGCGAAAAACCCAACACAGATTCCATCCTCAGGGACTGGGAAACTGGTCAGAATTGAATGAATGATGGATAGTGCTAAATAAAGTGAAATTATTGAGGGGAACCTGTTTCAGTCTTCCAGAGATTTGAGACTGGGATGGAGGTTCGCCTTCCAGCAGGACAATGACCCTAAGCATAGTGCTAAAGCAACACTCGAGTGGTATAAGGGACACATTTAAATGTCTTGTAATGGCCTAGTCAAAGCCCAGACCTCAATCCAATTGAGAATCTGTGGTATGACTTAAAGATTGCTGTACACCAGCGGAACCCATCCAACTTGAAGGGGCTAGAGCTGTTTTGCCTTGAAGAATGGGCCAAAATCCCAGTGGCTAGATGTGCCATCTTATAGGGACATACCCCCAAGAGACTTGCAACTGTAATTGCTACAAAAGGTGGCTCTACAAAGTGTTGACTTTTGGGGGGGTGAATAGTTATGCACGCTCAAGTTTTCCGTTATTTTTGTCTTATTTCTTGTTGGTTTCACAATAAAAAATATTTTGCATCTTCAAAGTGGTAGGCATGTTGAGTAAATCAAATGATTACAACCCCCCCAAAAAATCAATTTTAATTCCATGTTGTAAGGCAACAAAATAGGAAAAATGCCAAGGGGGGTGAATACTTTTGCAAGCTACTGTATGCATACACACTTTATTCCCTACTTCATACATCATCCAGAGAGGTCTAAATCTACCTTTGTTTTCTATAGGCCAGTTTTCCTGCTCCATGGCAACATGGTAATAATATCACACAGTAAACTCTTGACCCCACCATTGTATTACACTAAATCTATGTAGTGTGTTTTGGTTACAACATAAACATGCTTACGCTGATTTACATTGTACAGCGGTTCTCATTACTGCAGTAAATGAAATGTGGAAGTGTCCATGCTGGGAAGAGGTGGTGGAGTGTGTGTTGATTTAATGACACATGACCAAGACCATGTCAGTGGAAACGTTCTTGGGCTGTGCTTCTGTAGTGTCACTTTACTTGTTCTACTCTTGTACTTCTTTATTTGTTTTTTTCTGACTTACTCTATGGTCGTGCTATACGGAATCCTTGGGACGTTCCCACCCAATTGAAGTCGAAATGTAAAATGGTTAAGGTAAGGGTTATGTTTCTGGTTCTGGTTCTGGGTTAAAGTTGGGGTTGAGGGTAGGGACATCCCAAGTCACCCGGATAGCACTGACCCGTACTCTATCCCCCCTCTTGTTCCACTTCTTTCCTTCCCTTTTTTACTATTTACTATTGTTCTTCTGTGTAGATGCATTTCTATATAGAGTACCAGTCAAACGTTTGGACACACCTACTCATTCCAGGGTTTTTCTTTATGCTTTACTATTTTCGACATTGTAGAATAATAATGAAGACATCAAAACTATGAAATTACACAGATGGAATCAGGAAGTAACCAAAAAAGTGTTAAACAAATCTAAATATATTTGAGATTCTTGAAACTAGCCACCCTTTGCCTTGATGGCAGCTTTGCAAACTCTTGGCATTCTCTCAACCAGCTTCATGAGATTATCAAATCAAATCCAAGTTTATATGTCACGTGCGCCGAAAACAACATGTGTAAAAGACCTTACAGTGAAATGCTTACTTACAGGCTCTAACCAATAGTGCAAAAAAAGTTATTAGGTGAACCATAGGTAAGTAAAGAAATAAAACAACAGTAAAAAGACAAGCTATAAAAGTAGCGAGGCTACATACAGACACCGGTTAGTCAGGCTGATTGAGGTAGTATGTACATGTAGATGGTTAAAGTGATGAACGGAGAGTAGCGGTAGTGTAAAGAGGGGTTGGTGGGTGGTGGGACACAATGCAGAAAGCACAGTTAGCCAATGTGCGGGAGCACTGGTTGGTCAGACCAATTGAGGTAGTATGTATAGTTGTATAGTTAAAGTGACTTTGCATATATGATAAACAGAGAGTAGCAGCAGTGTGAAAGAGGGGTTGGGGGGAGGTACACAATGCAAATAGTCTGGGTAGCCATTTGATTACCTGTTCAGGAGTCTTATGGCTTGTGGGTAAAAACTGTTGAGAAGCCTTTTTGTCCTAGACTTGGCATTCCGGTACCGCTTGCCATGCGGTAGTAGAGAGAACAGTCTATGACTGGGGTGGCTGGGGTCATTGACAATTTTTAGGGCCTTCCTCTGACACCACCTGGTGTAGAGGTCCTGGATGGCAGGCAGCTTAGCCCCAGTGATGTACTGGGCCGTACGCACGACCCTCTGTAGTGACTTGTGGTCAGAGGCCGAGCAATTGCCGTACCAGGCAGTGATGCAACCAGTCAAGATGCTCTCGATGTTGCAGCTGTAGAACCTTTTGAGTATCTTAGCACAGGACCCATGCCAAATTATTTTAGTTTTCTGAGGGGGAATAGGCTTTGTATAGGGAATAGGCCCTCTTTACGACTGTCTTGGTGTGTTTGGACCATTTTAGTTTGTTATTGATGTGGACACCAAGGTACTTGAAGCTCTCAACCTGCTCCACTACAGCCCCCATCGATGAGAATGGGGGCATGCTCGGTCCTCCTTTTCCTCTAGACCACAATCATCTCCTTAGTCTTGGTTACATTGAGGGATAGGTTATTATTCTGGCATCACCCGGCCAGGTCTCTGACCTCCTCCCTATAGGCAGTCTCGTCGTTGTCGGTGGTCAGGCCTACCGCTGTTGTGTCGTCTGCAAACTTAATGATGGTGTTGGAGTCGTGCCTGGCCATGCAGTCTTGGGTGTACAGAGAGTACAGGAGGGGACTGAGCACGCACCCCTGTGGAGCTCCTGTGTTGAGGATCAGCGTGGCAGATATGTTGCTACCTACCCTCACCACCTGGGGGTGGCCTTTCAGGATGTCCAGGATCCAGTTGCAGAGGGAGGTGTTTAGTTCCAGGATCCTTAGCTTAGTGAGGATTGAGGGTACTATGGTGTTGAACGCTGAGCTGTAGTCAATTAACACTCACATAAGTGTTCCTTTTGTCCAGGTAGTAAAGGGCAGTGTGGAGTGCAATAGAGATTGCATCATCTGTGGATATGTTTGGGCGTTATGCAAATTGGAGTGGGTCTAGGGTTTCTGGGTTAATGGTGTTGATGTGAGCCATTAACAACCTTTCAAAGCACTTCATGGCTACGGATGTGAGTGCTACGGGTCTGTAGTCATTTAGGCAGGTTGCCTTTGTGTTCTTGGGCACAGGGACTATGGTGGTCTGCTTGAAACATGTTTGTATTACAGACTCAATCAGGGACAGGTTGAAAATGTCAGTGAAGACACCTGCCAGTTGGTCAGCACATGCCCGGAGCACACATCCTGGTAATCCGTATGGTGCCAGCAGCCTTGTGTATGTTGACCTGTTTAAAGGTCTTACTCACTTCGGCTACGGAGAGAGTGATCACACAGTCGTCCGGAACAGCTGATGTTCTCATGCATGCCTCAGTGTTGAAGTGATTTAGCTCGTCTGGTAGGCTCGTGGCTGTGCTTCCCTTTGTAGTCTGTAATACATTTACATTACATTTAAGTCATTTAGCAGACGCTCTTATCCAGAGCGACTTACAAATTGGTGCATTCACCTTATGACATCCAGTGGAACAGCCACTTTACAATAGTGCATCTAAATATTTAAGGGGGGGGGGTGAGAAGGATTACTTTATCCTATCCTAAGTATTCCTTAAAGAGGTGGGGTTTCAGGTGTCTCCAGAAGGTGGTGATTGACTCCGCTGTCCTGGCGTCGTGAGGGAGTTTGTTCCACCATTGGGGAGCCAGAGCAGCGAACAGTTTTGACTGGGCTGAGCGGGAACTGTACTTCCTCAGTGGTAGGAATAATAATAGTAATAGGTAATAGTTTGCAGGCCCTGCCACATAAGACAAGCGTCGGAGCTGGTGTAGTATGATTCAATCTTAGCCCTGTGTTGACGCTTTGCCTGTTTGATCGTTAGTTGCAGGGCATAGCAGAATTTATTGTAAGCTTCCGGGTTAGAGTCCCGCACCTTCAAAGCTGCAGCTCTACCCTTTAGCTCAGTGTGAATGTCACCTGGAATACATTTCAATTAACAGGTGTGTCTTGTTAAAAGTTAATTTGTGGAATTTCTTTCCTTCTTAATGTGTTTGAGCCAATCAGTTGTGTTTTTGTCGCAAGGTGTGTGTGTGTGTGGGGGGGGGGTATACAGAAGATAGCCCTATTTGGTAAAAGACCAAGTCAATATTATTGCAAGAACATCTCAAATAAGCAAAGAGAAACAACAGTCCATCATTACTTTAAGACAAGAAGGTCAGTCAATCCGGAATATGTCAAGAACTTTGAAAGTTTCTTCAAGTGCAGTCGCAAAAACCATCAAGCGCTATGATGAAACTGCTGCTGGCATGAGGACCGCCACAGGAAAGGAAGTTCATTCGACTTACCAGCCTCAGAAATTGCAGCCCAAATAAATGCTTCACAGAGTTCAAGTAACATTTCACATCTCAACATCGACTGTTCAGAGGAGACTGTGTGAATCAGGCCTTCAAGGTGGAATTGCTGCAAAGAAACAACTTCTAAATGACAGCAATAAGAAGAATACTTGCTTGGGCCAAGAAAACATGAGCAATGGACATTAGACCTGTGTAAATCTGTCCTTTGGTCTGATGAGTCCAAATTTGAGATATTTGGTTCCAACCGCTGTGTCATTGTGAGACGCATAGTAGGTGAAAGGGTGATCTCCACATGTGTGGTTCCCACCATGAAGCTTGGAGGAGGAGGTGTGATGGTGTGGGGGTGCTTTGTTGGTGACACTGTCAGTGATAGATTTAGAATTCAAGGCACACTTAACCAGCATGGTTACCACAGCATTCTGCAGCGATACGCCATCCCATCTAGTTTGTGCTTAGTGGGACTATCATTTGTTTTCAACAGGACAATGTGCGATTTCATAGTTTTGATGATTTCATTATTCGACTATGTGGAAAATAGTAAATATAAAGAAAAACCCTTGAATGAGTTGGTGTGTACAAACATTTGACTGGTACTGTAAATAGAGCAGTGTTTATTGACCGTGTGATAGCTATTTCGATGTTCTTATCTGTGTGATGGAGGGGGGGTCACTTCTCTACTTATTTATGAGGTTCTTAGCTGTGTGATGGAGGGTCACTGCTCTACTTATTTGTGAGGTTCTCAGCTGTGTGATGGGGGGGGGGTCACTTCTCTACTTATTTGTGAGGTTCTTAGCTGTGTGATGGGGGGTCACTTCTCTACTCATTTGTGAGTTTCTTAGCTGTGTGATGGTGGGGGGTCACTTCTCTTCTTATGTGTGAGGTTCTTAGCTGTGTGATGGGAGGGGGGGTCACTTCTCTACTTATTTGTGAGGTTCTTAGCTGTGTGATGGGAGGGGGGTCACTTCTCTACTTATGTGTGAGGTTCTTAGCTGTGTGATGGGGGTCACTTCTCTACTTATGTGTGAGGTTCTTAGCTGTGTGATGGGGGTCACTTCTCTACTTATTTGTGAGGTTCTTAGCTGTGTGATGGTGGGGGGGGTCACTTCTCTACTTATTTGTGAGGTTCTTAGCTGTGTGATGGGGGTCACTTCTCTACTTATTTGTGAGTTTCTTAGCTGTGTGATGGTGGGGGGGTGTCAGTTCTCTACTTATTAGTGAGGTTCTTAGCTGTGTGATGGTGAGGGGGGTCACTTCTCTACTTATTTGTGAGGTTCTTAGCTGTGTGATGGGGTCACTTCTCTACTTATTTGTGAGGTTCTTAGCTGTGTGATGGGGGGGTCACTGCTCTACTTATGTGTGAGGTTCTTAGCTGTGTGATGGTGGTGGGGGTCAGTTCTCTACTTATTTGTGAGGTTCTTAGCTGTGTGATGGGGGTCACTTCTCTACTTATTTGTGAGGTTCTTAGCTGTGTGATGGGGGGTCACTTCTCTACTTATTTGTGAGGTTCTTAGCTGTGTGATGGGGGTCACTTCTCTACTTATTTGTGAGTTTCTTAGCTGTGTGATGGTGAGGGGGTGTCAGTTCTCTACTTATTTGTGAGGTTCTTAGCTGTGTGATGGTGGGGGGGGGCACTTCTCTACTTATTTGTGAGGTTCTTAGCTGTGTGATGGGGGTCACTTCTCTACTTATTTGTGAGGTTCTTAGCTGTGTGATGGGGGGTCACTGCTCTACTTATGTGTGAGGTTCTTAGCTGTGTGATGGTGGGGGGTCAGTTCTCTACTTATTTGTGAGGTTCTTAGCTGTGTGATGGGGGTCACTTCTCTACTTATTTGTGAGTTTCTTAGCTGTGTGATGGGGGTCACTTCTCTACTTATTTGTGAGGTTCTTAGCTGTGTGATGGTGAGGGGGGTCACTTCTCTACTTATTTGTGAGGTTCTTAGCTGTGTGATGGGGGGTCACTTCTCTACTTATTTGTGAGGTTCTTAGCTGTGTGATGGGGGGTCACTTCTCTACTTATGTGTGAGGTTCTTAGCTGTGTGATGGTGGGGGGTCAGTTCTCTACTTAATTGTGAGGTTCTTAGCTGTGTGATGGGGGTCACTTCTCTACTTATTTGTGAGGTTCTTAGCTGTGTGATGGGGGTCACTTCTCTACTTATTTGTGAGTTTCTTAGCTGTGTGATGGTGGGGGGGGGTGTCAGTTCTCTACTTATTTGTGAGGTTCTTAGCTGTGTGATGGGGGTCACTTCTCTACTTATTTGTGAGGTTCTTAGCTGTGTGATGGGGGGGGGTCACTTCTCTACTTATTTGTGAGGTTCTTAGCTGTGTGATGGGGGTCACTTCTCTACTTATTTGTGAGGTTCTTAGCTGTGTGATGGGGGGTCACTGCTCTACTTATGTGTGAGGTTCTTAGCTGTGTGATGGTGGGGGGGGGTCAGTTCTCTACTTATTTGTGAGGTTCTTAGCTGTGTGATGGGGGTCGCTTCTCTACTTATTTGTGAGGTTCTTAGCTGTGTGATGGGGGTCACTTCTCTACTTATTTGTGAGGTTCTTAGCTGTGTGATGGTGGGGGGGGTCACTTCTCTACTCATTTGTGAGTTTCTTAGCTGTGTGATGGTGGGGGGTCACTTCTCTTCTTATGTGTGAGGTTCTTAGCTGTGTGTGGTGGGGGGTCACTTCTCTTCTTATGTGTGAGGTTCTTAGCTGTGTGATGGTGGGGGGTCACTTCTCTTCTTATGTGTGAGGTTCTTAGTTGTGTGATGGGGGGGTCACTTCTCTTCTTATGTGTGAGGTTCTTAGTTGTGTGATGGTGGGGGGGGTCACTTCTCTTCTTATGTGTGAGGTTCTTAGTTGTGTGATGGTGGGGGGGGGGGGTCACTTCTCTTCTTATGTGTGAGGTTCTTAGTTGTGTGATGGTGGGGGGGGGGGGTCACTTCTCTTCTTATGTGTGAGGTTCTTAGTTGTGTGATGGTGGGGGGTCAGTTCTCTACTTATTTGTGAGGTTCTTAGCTGTGTGATGGGGGGTCACTTCTCTACTTATTTGTGAGGTTCTTAGCTGTGTGATGGGGGTCACTTCTCTACTTATTTGTGAGGTTCTTAGCTGTGTGATGGGGGTCACTTCTCTACTTATTTGTGAGTTTCTTAGCTGTGTGATGGTGAGGGGGGTGTCAGTTCTCTACTTATTTGTGAGGTTCTTAGCTGTGTGATGGTGGGGGGTCACTTCTCTACTTATTTGTGAGGTTCTTAGCTGTGTGATGGGGGTCACTTCTCTACTTATTTGTGAGGTTCTTAGCTGTGTGATGGGGGGTCACTGCTCTACTTATGTGTGAGGTTCTTAGCTGTGTGATGGTGGGGGGTCAGTTCTCTACTTATTTGTGAGGTTCTTAGCTGTGTGATGGGGGTCACTTCTCTACTTATTTGTGAGTTTCTTAGCTGTGTGATGGGGGTCACTTCTCTACTTATTTGTGAGGTTCTTAGCTGTGTGATGGTGAGGGGGGGGTCACTTCTCTACTTATTTGTGAGGTTCTTAGCTGTGTGATGGGGGGTCACTTCTCTACTTATTTGTGAGGTTCTTAGCTCTGTGATGGGGGGTCACTTCTCTACTTATGTGTGAGGTTCTTAGCTGTGTGATGGTGGGGGGGTCAGTTCTCTACTTAATTGTGAGGTTCTTAGCTGTGTGATGGGGGTCACTTCTCTACTTATTTGTGAGGTTCTTAGCTGTGTGATGGGGGTCACTTCTCTACTTATTTGTGAGTTTCTTAGCTGTGTGATGGTGGGGGGGGGGGTGTCAGTTCTCTACTTATTTGTGAGGTTCTTAGCTGTGTGATGGGGGTCACTTCTCTACTTATTTGTGAGGTTCTTAGCTGTGTGATGGGGGGGTCACTTCTCTACTTATTTGTGAGGTTCTTAGCTGTGTGATGGGGGTCACTTCTCTACTTATTTGTGAGGTTCTTAGCTGTGTGATGGGGGGTCACTGCTCTACTTATGTGTGAGGTTCTTAGCTGTGTGATGGTGGGGGGGTCAGTTCTCTACTTATTTGTGAGGTTCTTAGCTGTGTGATGGGGGTCGCTTCTCTACTTATTTGTGAGGTTCTTAGCTGTGTGATGGGGGTCACTTCTCTACTTATTTGTGAGGTTCTTAGCTGTGTGATGGTGGGGGGTCACTTCTCTACTCATTTGTGAGTTTCTTAGCTGTGTGATGGTGGGGGGTCACTTCTCTTCTTATGTGTGAGGTTCTTAGCTGTGTGTGGTGGGGGGGTCACTTCTCTTCTTATGTGTGAGGTTCTTAGCTGTGTGATGGTGGGGGGGTCACTTCTCTTCTTATGTGTGAGGTTCTTAGTTGTGTGATGGGGGGGGTCACTTCTCTTCTTATGTGTGAGGTTCTTAGTTGTGTGATGGTGGGGGGTCACTTCTCTTCTTATGTGTGAGGTTCTTAGTTGTGTGATGGTGGGGGGGTCACTTCTCTTCTTATGTGTGAGGTTCTTAGTTGTGTGATGGTGGGGGGTCACTTCTCTTCTTATGTGTGAGGTTCTTAGTTGTGTGATGGTGGGGGGTCACTTCTCTTCTTATGTGTGAGGTTCTTAGTTGTGTGATGGTGGGGGGGGTCACTTCTCTTCTTATGTGTGAGGTTCTTAGTTGTGTGATGGTGGGGGGGTCACTTCTCTTCTTATGTGTGAGGTTCTTAGTTGTGTGATGGTGGGGGGTCACTTCCCTTCTTATGTGTGAGGTTCTTAGTTGTGTGATGGTGGGGGGGTCACTTCTCTTCTTATGTGTGAGGTTCTTAGTTGTGTGATGGTGGGGGGATCACTTCTCTTCTTATGTGTGAGGTTCTTAGTTGTGTGATGGGGGGGGTCACTTCTCTTCTTATGTGTGAGGTTCTTAGTTGTGTGATGGTGGGGGGGTCACTTCTCTTCTTATGTGTGAGGTTCTTAGTTGTGTGATGGTGGGGGGGTCACTTCTCTTCTTATGTGTGAGGTTCTTAGTTGTGTGATGGGGGGTTACTTCTCTTCTTATGTGTGAGGTTCTTAGTTGTGTGATGGTGGGGGGGGTCACTTCTCTTCTTATGTGTGAGGTTCTTAGCTGTGTGATGGTGGGGGGGGTCACTTCTCTTCTTATGTGTGAGGTTCTTAGTTGTGTGATGGTGGGGGGGGGTCACTTATCTTCTTATGTGTGAGGTTCTTAGTTGTGTGATGGTGGGGGGGGTCACTTCTCTTCTTATGTGTGAGGTTCTTAGGTGTGTGATGGTGGGGGGGTCACTTCTCTTCTTATGTGTGAGGTTCTTAGTTGTGTGATGGTGGGGGGGTCACTTCTCTTCTTATGTGTGAGGTTCTTAGTTGTGTGATGGGGGGGTCACTTCTCTTCTTATGTGTGAGATTCTTAGTTGTGTGATGGTGGGGGGTCACTTCTCTTCTTATGTGTGAGGTTCTTAGTTGTGTGATGGGGGGGTCACTTCTCTTCTTATGTGTGAGGTTCTTAGTTGTGATGATGGGGGGGTCACTTCTCTTCTTATGTGTGAGGTTCTTAGTTGTGTGATGGTGGGGGGGTCACTTCTCTTCTTATGTGTGAGGTTCTTAGTTGTGTGATGGGGGGGTCACTTCTCTTCTTATGTGTGAGGTTCTTAGTTGTGTGATGGTGGGGGGGTCACTTCTCTTCTTATGTGTGAGGTTCTTAGTTGTGTGATGGTGGGGGGGGGCGTCACTTATCTTCTTATGTGTGAGGTTCTTAGTTGTGTGATGGTGGGGGGTCACTTCTCTTCTTATGTGTGAGGTTCTTAGTTGTGTGATGGTGGGGGGTCACTTCTCTTCTTATGTGTGAGGTTCTTAGTTGTGTGATGGTGGGGGGGGGGTCACTTCTCTTCTTATGTGTGAGGTTCTTAGTTGTGTGATGGTGGGGGGGGTCACTTCTCTTCTTATGTGTGAGGTTCTTAGTTGTGTGATGGTGGGGGGGGTCACTTCTCTTCTTATGGGGAGGTTCTTAGTTGTGTGATGGTGGGGGGGATTACTTCTCTTCTTATGTGTGAGGTTCTTAGTTGTGTGATGGTGCGGGGGGGTCACTTCTCTTCTTATGTGTGAGGTTCTTAGTTGTGTGATGGTGGGGGGGGTCACTTCTCTTCTTATGTGTGAGATTCTTAGTTGTGTGATGGGGGGGGGGGTCACTTCTCTTCTTATGTGTGAGGTTCTTAGTTGTGTGATGGTGGGGGGTCACTTCTCTTCTTATGTGTGAGGTTCTTAGTTGTGTGATGGTGGGGGGGTCACTTCTCTTCTTATGTGTGAGGTTCTTAGTTGTGTGATGGTGGGCGGGGGTCACTTCTCTTCTTATGTGTGAGGTTCTTAGTTGTGTGATGGTGGGGGGGGGGGGTCACTTCTCTTCTTATGTGTGAGGTTCTTAGTTGTGTGATGGTGGGGGGGTCACTTCTCTTTTTATGTGTGAGGTTCTTAGTTGTGTGATGGTGGGGTGGTCACTTCTCTTCTTATGTGTGAGGTTCTTAGTTGTGTGATGGTGGGGGGTCACTTCTCTTCTTATGTGTGAGGTTCTTAGTTGTGTGATGGTGGTGGGGGGGGGTCACTTCTCTTCTTATGTGTGAGGTTCTTAGTTGTGTGATGGTGGGGGGGGGTCACTTCTCTTTTTATGTGTGAGGTTCTTAGTTGTGTGATGGTGGGGTGGTCACTTCTCTTCTTATGTGTGAGGTTCTTAGTTGTGTGATGGTGGGGGGGGGGTCACTTCTCTACTTATTTGTTGTCTTTTATTCTTCTTGTCTTTCTTTCTCAACTAGTGTCCCTCCTTCCATTTTTGTCATATGCTGTGTATTCTTCCTGAGTACGTAGGGTGTGTGGTTGTTTTATGGTGTGTATTCTTCCTGAGTATGTAGGGTGTGTGGTTGTTTTATGGTGTGTATTCTTCCTGAGTACGTAGGGTGTGTGGTTGTTTTATGGTGTGTATTCTTCCTGAGTACATAGGGTGTGTGGTTGTTTTATGGTGTGTATTCTTCCTGAGTACATAGGGTGTGTGGTTGTTTTATGGTGTGTATTCTTCCAGAGTACGTAGGGTGTGTGGTTGTTTTATGGTGTGTATTCTTCCTGAGTACGTAGGGTGTGTGGTTGTTTTATGGTGTGTATTATTCCTGAGTACGTAGGGTGTGTGGTTGTTTTATGATGTGTATTCTTCCTGAGTACGTAGGGTGTGTGGTTGTTTTATGGTTTGTATTCTTCCTGAGTACGTAGGGTGTGTGGTTGTTTAATGGTGTGTAGCTGCTGCTGTCTTTGGTCCTTTAATGAACTCAACTGGAGGACAACTACCATTGTGGTCATGGTCCATCTGGAGAATGGAAGCATGTTTCCCCTAATCTTTGATCTAAGATCAGTTGTGCTCTTACCCTCGTTATGGTTCGGGTTAGGATTGGGGTAGGGTAAGCTGATTCTAGATCTGTGGTTATGGGGCGACCTATCCTGGGGAGCAAACCAGACATATGAGAGGGAGTGGGGGACAGATCAAATAGACCAATCAGATGAGAGGAATCAGCGAGCGACAGCAGACAGAGACTAAACATCGTAAGACAGGAAGGAAGTTGCTGTGGCTGAATTACACAATGTAGTTACAACCCACACCTAAATATTTACCACTATCACCACTCTAGCTCACCGCTCCCTGTCCCCTGCTCCATGATTAGAGGGTTAGGGGATGTGTGTGTGTGTGTGTGTGTGTGTGTGTGTGTGTGTGTGTGTGTGTGTGTGTGTGTGTGTGTGTGTGTGTGTGTGTGTGTGTGTGTGTGTGTGTGTGTGTGTGTGTGTGTGTGTGTGTCTGTCTGTCTGTCTGTCTGTCTGTGTAGCTTATGTTTGTGGGCATGAGTATGTGTGTATAACTGTGTGTAGGTAGGTCCATGTGTGTGTGTGTGTGTGTGTGTATGCATATGTGTGCGGGTGTATGTTAAGGGGGGTTAGTCCTGTAGGGACCACCTAGGTGAACAATAGGCCTTTCATTGTGGCCCGAAAGATCCAGAGCTCCAGACAGGAAACCCCAGTCAGTGGCCCAGACTGGGGGAACCCGAGGGTAATTTGGGCAACAGGTCTGGAGCTCAATCACTGGATGTGGGGTGGTAACAGAGGACAAGCAGTTGGTTGGATGGTGAGGGCTGGTGGAGGACAGGTCTGAAGCTGTGGGCTAGGGGGTGGACCAGGGGGTGACTTGGAGGCACGTGGGCTGAATGAGGGTAGGCCAAGGTGTTTTGGGGGGAGGTGAGGTGTAAGTAATTGGAGGGAGGGCAGCAGTACCGGGGAGAGTGTGTGTGTATGTCTCTCTGTCTGTGTGTGTGTTACACAGATTGGATAGAGGACAGGTAGAAATCGTACATAACAGATGAGAGTCAGAATCTCTGTTCTTGATTGCACTGAGGCCGAGTCACCAGATGTTTAATCACTATTATTGTATTAGTGGTGAAATGAATAGGCAGATGTGTTGCTGATTGTTATGATATTACAGTAGTCAGATTACGCCAGTGATTAGGGACGTAGGTTTTACCCAGCTGGAACTGAGCTGCTTCCACGGCCATAGTCTCAGTTAATCCTTCTACCCGAAACAAATCCCTCTGTCATCCCTGCGATTCTGGGAAGAGGTTACACAAGCCAGACACACAAGGGTACACACATTTTACATTACATTTGAGTAATTTAGCAGACGCTCTTATCCAGAGCGACTTGCAGTAGTGAGTCCATACATTTTCATACAGTTTTCATACTGGTCCCCTTTGGGAATCAAACCCACGACCCTAACGTTGCAAGCGCCATGCAAGCGACATGCGCTATCAACTGAGCTACACACACACACACACAAGACAGACATATGCACACACGCACACGCAGACACACACACACAAACCCACCCCTCCTAGCCCAGCTGTGGCTCTCATGTATGGTTTATAATACCAGGTTGGCCACTGCTCACAATGGTCATGTTTATCTGATCCTTATTAAAGACCTGCTCACAATGGAACAGAAGGCATGTGTCCTCTTTTTGTCCTCTCTCTCTGTCTCCTCCCCTCTCTCGCTCTCTCTCGCTCGCACTCTCTTTCTCGCTCTCTCACCTTTTCACTCGCTCTCTTTCTCTCCTCACTCTCTCTCTCTCTCTCTCTCTCTCTCTCTCTCTCTCTCTCTCTCCTCCCCTCTCTTGCTCTCTCTCTCTCTCTCTCTCTCTCTCTCTCTCTCTCTCTCTCTCTCTCTCTCTCTCTCTCTCTCTCTCTCTCTCTCTCTCTCTCTCTCTCTCTTCACTCGCTCTCTCTTTTCACTCGCTCTCTCTTTCACTCTCTCTCTCTCTCTCTCTCTCTCTCTCTCTCTCTCTCTCTCTCTCTCTCTCTCTCTCTCTCTCTCTCTCTCTCTCTCTCTCTCTCTCTCTCCCACTTTCTGTATTTGCTTGTGTGTTTGCTTCAGGAGCCTGATAAAATTGAGGTGTGTGTGTGTGATTGTGTTTATTCAACCATAGTGATTGTGCTCTAAACCATAGCCTGCCCTCCCCAGGTTATATCCCCTCTCCCCACCGCGACACACGACTAAAATAACACACTGTTAGTATAACGGCACAGGACGAGACCCAATGCAGACGCAGGAGGCAGATGGTTCGAGTCTCTGATAATTATTATTATAAACTGGGTAGTTCGAGCCCTTAATGCTAATTGGCTGATAGCCTTGATATATCAGACCATATACCACGGGTATGACAAAACATGTATTTTTACTGCTCTAATTACATGGGTAACCAGTTTATAATAGCAATTAGGCACCTTGGGGGTTTGTAGTATATGGCCAAAATACCACGGCTAAGGGCTGTATGCAGGCACTCTGCATTGCGCTGTGCTTAAGAACAGCCTTTAGCCGTGGGAGATTGGTTGTATACCACACCCCCACACCCCCTCATGCCTTATTGCTTAAATAGACAAGGGGCAGGCAAGAGGCAGGTCGAGGGCAGGCAGAAGTTTGTAAACCAGGACAGAGTCAGATGGGTGCAGGGCGGCAGCCTCAAGGTCAGAGCAGGCAGAATGGTAGGGCAGGCGGGCTCAGAGCAGGCTGAAAAGGTCGGAACCGGGAGGACTAGAAAACAGGGATTTGTCTTGTCAAGCCTACGTTGGCAGGCTTGACGAGACAAGACAAACTGGAAGCAGACGACCAGAAAACACAGCTATAAATACACAGGAGAAAATGGGGAAGCACAAGCACAATACAGGTGAAGCAGATCAGAGTGTATGTTAATAGTTTATTTTTTATTTATTTTACCTTTATTTAACCAGGCAAGTCAGTTAAGAACATATTCTTATTTTCAATGACGGCCTGGGAACAGTGGGTTAACTGCCTGTTCAGGGGCAGAACGACAGATTTGTACCTTGTCAGCTCGGGGGTTTGAACTCACAACCTTCTGGTTACTAGTCCAACACTCTAACCACTAGGCTACGCTACCGCCCCTAGTGACAGTAGCATCTACCTTAGCATGAATGTGTAGGCACGTAAACAATTGTAAATCAATCAAATAAAATGTATTTATATAGCCCTTCTTACATCAGCTGATATATCAAAGTGCTGTACAGAAACCCAGCCTAAAACCCCAAACAGCAAGCAATGCAGGTGTAGAAGCACGGTGGCTAGGAAAAACTCCCTAGAAAGGCCAACACCTAGGAAGAAACCTAGAGAGGAACCGGGCTATGAGGGGTGGCCAGTCCTCTTCTGGCTGTGCCAGGTGTAGATTATAACAGAACATGGCCAAGATGTCCAGTGAACAGGTCAGGGTTCCATAGCCACAGGCAGAACAGTTGAAACTGGAGCAGCAGCACGGCCAGGTGGACTGGGGACAGCAAGGAGTCATCAGACCAGGTAGTCCTGAGGCATGGTCCTAGGGCTCAGGTCCTCCGAGAGAGAGAAAGAAAGAAAGACAAAATTAGAGAGAGCATACTTAAATTCACACAGGACACCGGATGAGACAGGAGAAGTACTCCAGATATAACAGACTGACCCTAGCCACCCGACACATAAACTACTTCAGCATAAATACTGGAGGCTGAGACAGGAGGGGTCAGGAGACACTGTGGCCCCATCCGATGATACCCCCAGACAGGGCCAAACAGGCAGGATATAACCACACCCACTTTGTCAAAGCACAGCCCCCAAATCACGTCAGTGACTCATCCCACTCAAGTGACGCACCCCTCCTAGGGACGGCATGGAAGAGCACCAGTAATAGGGTTAGAGGCAGAGAATCCCAGTGGAGAGAGGGGGACCGGCCATGCAGAGACAGCAAGGGTGGTTCGTTGCTCCGGTGCCTTTCCGTTCACCTTCACACTCCTGGGCCAGACTACACTCAATCATATGACCCACTGAAGAGATGAGTCTTCAGTAAAGACTTAAAGGTTGAGACCGAGTCTGCGTCTCTCACATGGGTAGACAGACCATTCCATAAAAATTGAGCTCTATAGGAGAAAGCCCTGCCTCCAGCTGTTTGCTTAGAAATTCTAGGGACAATTAGGAGGCTTGCGTCTTGTGACCGTAGCGAACGTGTAGGTATGTACGGCAGGACCAAATCGGAAAGATAGGTAGGAGCAAGTCCATGTAATTGTTAGGTTAGCAGTAAAACCTTGAAATCAACCCTTGCCTTAACAGGAAGCCAGTGTAGGGAGGCTAGCACTGGAGTAATATGATCAATTTTTTTGGTTCTAGTCAGGATTCTAGCAGCCGTATTTAGCATTAACTGAAGTTTATTTAGTGCTTTATCCGCGTAGCCGGAAAATAGAGCATTGCACTAGTCTAACCTAGAAATAACAAAAGCATTAATACATTTTTCTGCATAATTTTTGGGCAGAAATTTTCTGATTTCTGCAATGTTACGTAGATGGTAAAAAGCGGTCCTTGAAACAGTCTTGATATGTTCGTCAAAAGAGAGATCAGGGTCCAGAGTAACACTAAGGTCCCTCACAGTTTTATTTGAGACAACTGTACAACAATCAAGATTAATTGTCAGATGCAACAGAAGATATCTTTGTTAATTGGGACCTAGAACAAGCATCTCTGTTTTGTTTAAAAGTAGAACGTTTGCAGCCATCTACTTCCTTATGTCTGAAACACAGGCTTCTAGCGAGGGCAGGTTGCTGACAGTGTTAGCAGTTGGTTGTCTATTAGTTGTCTATTAGTGCCGAGCAGCTGCTGAGAGGAGGACGGCTCATAATAATGGCTGGAATGGAGTCAATGGAAAGGTATCAAACGCATCAAAAAATATGGTTTCTATATGGTTGATACCAGTCATGTGACTGCAATCCAGCCATTATTACGAGCCGTTCTCCTCTCAGCAGCCTCCGCTGGTGCCGAGAGGCATGAAGCTGATGGTTGCTTCCCTTGATGGTGTTCTGTATGTCCCTGTGTGGCTTTGGAGCATGGTCTCTCTCTGCAGATGGTCATGTATTGTAATGATGCTGGTGGTGTATAACAGGAGCTGGAGGAAAATGTGTATTGTAATGATGCTGGTGGTTTATAACAGGAGCTGGAGGAGAATGTGTATTGTAATGATGCTGGTGGTTTATAACAGGAGCTGGAGGAGAAGGTGTATTGTAAGGATGCTGGAGGTTTATAACAGGAGCTGGAGGAGAGGTGTATTATAATGATGCTGGTGGTTCATAACAGGAGCTGGAGGAGAAGGTGTATTGTAATGATGCTGGAGGTTTATAACAGGAGCTGGAGGAGAGGTGTATTGTAATGATGCTGGTGGTTCATAACAGGAGCTGGAGGAGAAGGTGACACAATGAGAGCATGGTGCCCTCGTGCCAAGTCTTTTCAGTCCATGGAAAGCATGTGTGTATGCTTATGTCCAATGTCCATGTGTGCGTGCATTTGCATACACATTTGTGTGTGTGTGTGTGTGTGTGTCTGTCTAAGTGGCCATTGTGCTGCGAACATAGAGGAGATGGAGAGTGTATTTGAACACAGAGCCACCAGCCCAGACCAGTCAGACCTATTTGGCATGCACCTGGCATCTCCTTAGACGCAGGACATTATTAATTGCTAATACATATTTATGTGGCACAAATTTGCCATTTGTTGATGCATAAAATTATCAATAGCGGTAGGGCGCTTAGCCAGAGAAAATGGTGACCTTTTTAAATAGTAATAAATGGAACCGTGTGTGTGTGTGTGTGTGTGTGTGTGTGTGTGTGTGTGTGTGTGTGTGTGTGTGTGTGTGTGTGTGTGTGTGTGTGTGTGTGTGTGTGTGTGTGTGTGTGTGTGTGTGTGTGTGTGTGTGTGTGTGTGTGTGTGTGTGTGTGTGTGTGTGTGTGTGTGTGTGTGAGTGTGGGAGGTATAGTCTGAGCGAGTGTTATCTACATGTCTGAAAGAGAGATTGTTTTTGAACAGAAAAGATGGTGGGAATTTTGTTCTCTTTCTTTGGAAATGCAGGAAATTATTTGCCAAGAGTAGAGGTGAGTGTAGGCTGATAATGTGAGACTGTGTGTATGTATGTATGTGTGTGTATGTATGTACTTGTATATATGTGTATGTATGCATGTGTACTGTACCTGAATGTGTGTATGAGTGACTGTGTGTTTCTTTGAGTGTACACCGTGTGTATATGTATATTTATTCGTGCTGTCTGTGCATTTGCGTGCATACTGTATGTGTGTGTATTTGAGTGTGTGGAGGGCAGAGTAGAGTGTGTGTAGTGCTGTCTGTGCCTCCCTGCAGGTGACTCCACTATCCTCCCTCACCCATGCTTGACCGGCTGGGCACGCTCAGTCACACTCAACTCAATAACGAATAAATTAGTCTCATTTCAAGTGACTCGTCCCCCTTTTTGCAAACACATTTACTCTCTATTAATGTCTGATTTCCTGTGTGCCAGCAGCCGAGGCAGAGTGGGATGGCTGTATTAACATACAGATTACAGAGGGCTCTTCACTGGGAAGTGACATTACACACGCACGCACGCACGCACGCACGCACGCACGCACGCACGCACGCACGCACGCACGCACACGCACACACACACACACACACACACACACACACACACACACACACACACACACACACACACACACACACACACACACACACACACACACACACACACACACACTTCCTGAAGTCACTGACTCTCTCGCTTTTCTCTCTCCTCTCTCTCTCTCCTTCAGCTTCTGTGTATTATGCACCTGTGGCGACTGACTCTGCATGTCTGTTTATGTACATTTGTTTTGCGTCACTTGTCGAACTCACTCTTCTCTGTCTCCTCCTTGTCCCTCTCCCTCCCTCCCTGCTCTCTCTTTCTCCCTCTCTCTCCCCACACTCTCTCTCTCTCTCTCTCTCTCTCTCTCCTATCTCCTCTCTCCCCCTCCTCTCTCTCTCTCTCTCTCTCTCTCTCTCTCTCTCTCTCTCTCTCTCTCTCTCTCTCTCTCTCTCTCTCTTCTCTCTCTCTCTGTTCCAGGGTGAAGCCTCTCTCTGATGGGTTTCCAGTCCACCCAGTCATCTCTTCAGGGACGTTAGTAGGTCAGCTGCTATTTTCATACTTCTGAATCCCGAACACACCCTTGTTCACCCCTCCCCAGTTCTCTACTGTCCACACTCACTCACTCTCCCCTGGTTCTGTACTGTACGGTATAAAACACACTTTCCTAAAAGATCTTCAGTGAACCAATGTAGTTGTCGAGTAAGTTATAGATAGACCTATTAGGTAAAGAAGACAGGGGGTTGGTGGAGGCTCTGCAGAGGGG
>NC_060186.1:19664577-19742077 GCF_021184085.1 Oncorhynchus gorbuscha | reverse complement strand
TCTTGCCGGAATGGAATGTGAGTGCATATTGTGTGTGTGCCATCTCGGGAAGGAATTTAATCAAATTGTGTGTGTGAGTGAGGAGGGGGGAGGATGTAGCGTAGAACCAAATGGAATGTCTTACATTTGGGTTTTCTCTATCTGTTAGATAGAGACCTAGATCAGTGAACACAGAATTGAATGGTCATATTATATCGATGGTATTCTCCCCTTGAATATAGGTCTACATATTCAGACACAAACGTGTGTGTGGTTGTTTAGTGTGTGTGTGCACCAGAGCAGCTCCATTGGCTCGGTCGGGGGGGGTATCCACCCGAGGGGAGGGGCTGCAGTCATCATCACCTCCAATTCCATGGAGACACAAAGTGCACCCAGACAGAGTGTTTCTCTCTCTCTCTGTGTGTATCAGTCCCCTGTGAGGCCTTCGGGGTTACAGGCAACTTGGTGACAGTGCAGATGGGATAACATATGACATGAGAGTGTGTGTCTCTGTGTGTCTCTCTCTCTGTGTGTGTGTGGGGGGGGGGCTGTGAGGGTCCATCTGGACCCCACTGATCCGCCAGGGCTCGCCCTGCTCATCTACTGAGCTGGGGAGAGAGGACAGCCACAGCCCCTGATCCACCATCACAGACCTCCAGGAGGGAGGAACACAGAAAAACATGGCCTTGCAGACACACTAACAACAGACCATAATGCACACATATTTTCTTGTTGGCGTTGTTGGCGTTTGTGGATAGTGTTTTTTATTTTTCTTTGTTTAGTTCAATGGTATTCTATAGTGTTGATACTATAGTGTGTATTCTATAGTGTTGATACTATAGTGTGTATTCTATAGTGTTGATACTATAGTGTGTATTCTATAGTGTTGATACTATAGTGTGTATTCTATAGTGTTGATACTATAGTGTGTATTCTATAGTGTTGATACTATAGTGTGTATTCTATAGTGTTGATACTATAGCGTGTATTCTATAGTGTTGATACTATAGTGTGTATTCTATAGTGTTGATACTATAGTGTGTATTCTATAGTGTTGATACTATAGTGTGTATTCTATAGTGTTGATACTATAGTGTGTATTCTATCGTGTTGATACTATAGTGTGTATTCTATAGTGTTGATACTATAGTGTATATTCTATAGTGTTGATACTATAGTGTGTATTCTATAGTGTTGATACTATAGCGTGTATTCTATAGTGTTGATACTATAGTGTGTATTCTATCGTGTTGATACTATAGTGTGTATTCTATAGTGTTGATACTATAGTGTGTATTCTATAGTGTTGATACTATAGTGTGTATTCTATAGTGTTGATACTATAGTGTGTATTCTATAGTGTTGATACTATAGTGTGTATTCTATCGTGTTGATACTATAGTGTGTATTCTATAGTGTTGATACTATAGTGTATATTCTATAGTGTTGATACTATAGTGTGTATTCTATAGTGTTGATACTATAGTGTGTATTCTATAGTGTTGATACTATAGTGTGTATTCTATAGTGTTGATACTATAGTGTGTATTCTATAGTGTTGATACTATAGTGTGTATTCTATAGTGTTGATACTATAGTGTGTATTCTATAGTGTTGATACTATAGCGTGTATTCTATAGTGTTGATACTATAGTGTGTATTCTATCGTGTTGATACTATAGTGTGTATTCTATAGTGTTGATACTATAGTGTGTATTCTATAGTGTTGATACTATAGTGTGTATTCTATAGTGTTGATACTATAGTGTGTATTCTATAGTGTTGATACTATAGTGTGTATTCTATAGTGTTGATACTATAGTGTGTATTCTATAGTGTTGATACTATAGTGTGTATTCTATAGTGTTGATACTATAGTGTGTATTCTATAGTGTTGATACTATAGTGTGTATTCTATAGTGTTGATACTATAGTGTGTATTCTATAGTGTTGATACTATAGTGTGTATTCTATAGTGTTGATACTATAGTGTGTATTCTATAGTGTTGATACTATAGTGTGTATTCTATAGTGTTGATATTCTATAGTGTTGATACTATAGTGTGTATTCTATAGTGTTGATACTATAGTGTGTATTCTATAGTGTTGATACTATAGTGTGTATTCTATAGTGTTGATACTATAGTGTGTATTCTATAGTGTTGATACTATAGTGTGTATTCTATAGTGTTGATACTATAGTGTGTATTCTATCGTGTTGATACTATAGTGTGTATTCTATAGTGTTGATACTATAGTGTGTATTCTATAGTGTTGATACTATAGTGTGTATTCTATAGTGTTGATACTATAGTGTGTATTCTATAGTGTTGATACTATAGTGTGTATTCTATAGTGTTGATACTATAGTGTGTATTCTATAGTGTTGATACTATAGTGTGTATTCTATCGTGTTGATACTATAGCGTGTATTCTATAGTGTTGATACTATAGTGTGTATTCTATAGTGTTGATACTATAGTGTGTATTCTATCGTGTTGATACTATAGTGTGTATTCTATAGTGTTGATACTATAGTGTGTATTCTATCGTGTTGATACTATAGTGTGTATTCTATAGTGTTGTGTTGATACTATAGTGTGTATTCTATAGTGTTGATACTATAGTGTGTATTCTATCGTGTTGATACTATAGTGTGTATTCTATAGTGTTGATACTATAGTGTGTATTCTATAGTGTTGATACTATAGTGTGTATTCTATAGTGTTGATACTATAGTGTGTATTCTATAGTGTTGATACTATAGTGTGTATTCTATAGTGTTGATACTATAGTGTGTATTCTATCGTGTTGATACTATAGTGTGTATTCTATAGTGTTGATACTATAGCGTTCATTGGCTCAGTTCTGTAATGTTGCTCCCTCACTGTAGTATTTGTTCTGGTTGGCTTGTCAGCAGAGAACTGGAGAGAAGAGGAGAGGATGCAGGCTGTGTGTGTAGTGTGGATGAGAGAGGGACTGGACTGGAGGGACTGAGGGAGAAGGTCTGTTCTAGGGCCTGTGGCCAGGGCCTGGATAGAGGGCGAGAGGGAGGGAGGGAGGGGTAGGGGAAAGAGTGAGAGAGTGTCAGCAAAACAATGCAGTCAGCGGGGTCCCTCTGTCCAATTACAATGAGACAGGGATGCTAAAGAGGAATTAATGGCGGTTGACAAGTGCAATTAATAATTAAAGCAGAGCCGCGAGTCATGCAGCTAGCATATGACAATAGCAAAGGTTACTGTATCTGACAGATTCGCCTCGCATGTTTACCCCTCTCTCTCTTTCTCTTTTCCTTCCCCCTCCTCTCTCTCTCTCTCTCTCTCTCTCTCTCTCTCTCTCTCTCTCTCTCTCTCTCTCTCTCTCTCTCTCTCTCTCTCTCTCTCTCTCTCTCTCTCTCTCTCTCTCTCTCTCTCTCTCTCTCTCTCTCTCTCTCTCACTCCCCAGTGTACCGTGACCTGTAATTTTGTCACTTACGTCTGCACCCCTTACCCCTCCTTTCTCCTCCTCCCCTTTTCCTCTCTTTCACATCACATCTCATCAGTCCAGCTCTGTGACGCCCCCCCCCCCCTCCTCCAGTCCGTCCGTCCGTGGCATTATGAGTGAGACAGCTTTCACTGTCAGGTGTTGACAAGCCTGTTTGAAATTCATGTGTTAGATGGTTTAGATGAGGGGAGAGTGAGTGAGTGTGGGGGGGGGGGGGGTCAGGGTGGGTGAGACAAGGGGCTGGGGCTGAAGCATCATTAGCATATCAAAGCTTGAAGCTCTGCGTCCTAATGGTAATTACACTGCCCACAATTGGCGCTCGCTGGTTGGATCATAACAACAAAAAAATGGAGAGAGGGGGGTCTAGGGTTTTAGAATTGGCCGTGGCTTTCAGGTTATGTTAATACAGCTCATCTATTTAATTAGAGGCTGGCGCAGGGCTTTGTTTACATCTGACGTGCCTGTCTATGGGAGAGAGAGAGGAGTGAGAAAGGGGAAGAAAGCTAACCGCTTATAGTTCTCTGGTTGTTTGGTGGGATGGAGGATGGATGGATGGAGAGAGAGAGAGAGAGAGAGAGAGAGAGAGAGAGAGAGAGAGAGAGAGAGAGAGAGAGAGAGAGAGAGAGAGAGAGAGAGAGAGGAGAGGGAGAGGGAGAGAGAGCGGTGAGAGCAACTGCAATGGTTTGAGCCGTAATGAGGTCCGCTGTGGATGGACCTTTGATGGGCCTCCTGGCTCCTCCTTTCCCGGTTTATCCCTGGAGTGGGCCGGAGACAAGGGAACAGGGCCCGAGCCAGGACTCACTGACTGCCTGGCTGCACAAACCTGGCCAGCACTCGGCTTGTTCGGCTTGTGTGTGTGCTGTGTTCTTTTGAGTGTATGTTCTTCTGGTGTGTGTGTGTGTGTGTCCTTGGAAGTGAAGAAGGGGGAGAGTGTATTTAGGTATAGTTCCGATAGCGATTTTGAAGCTCACTTAGGGAACGTGAGAATGAGGAGTAGATGAGAGCAGCATGTCCTATGACACAATAAGCAATCTTCCCTCTTTATCTATGTTGGAAGTACAGTGTTAGGGCAACAGTCAGCACTAGATTGGATATTGCATGTGACTGACACAGAGTAAGTAGAATAAGCATGCGTATTATAGCTCAATACTACCATCATTACACTACGAGAAAAACTGGTTCAGGTGGGGGAGCAATGTTTGCAAAATGGTATTATCACGACTGACCACAAAAAAAGGAAATGAGGTGATAGAGAGAAAGAGAGAACTAGTCGTGTATCGAGATGGTGATGCAGTGGATAGCAGCCGACCAATTCTGCTATTTTGTTTGAAACGCTGATTTGTACATAATGTCTCCTGCGTTATTTCCCATGACCGAAAACAGCTTCTGCACATCAGAACAGTGATCACTAACCTCGATTTGGACAAAAAACATGGTACTTCAATGATTGGGCAGCTCTGGACGTTCTGCTTTACTGCGGACCAGGCACTAAAAAGAGGCAGGCGAGCCAGGATCCTGATAAGACTACTTCGGCGAGCAAACAGACCGTCATCGCCATCTGTTCTATTGGTGAGCGTGCAATCACTGGATGAGCTCCGTTCGAGACTATCCTATCAACGGGACCTAAAAAACAGTAATATCCTATGTTTCTCTGTTGGCGTTGACACTGGTGTATTTTAAATGAAGCTGCCAGTTGAGGACTTGTGAGGCGTCTGTTTCTCAAGCTAGACACTGTAATGTACTTGTCCTCTTGCTCAGTTGTGCACCGGGGCCTCCCACTCCTCTTTCTATTCTGGTTAGCGCCACTTTGCTCTGTTCTGTGAAGGGAGTAGTACACAGCGTTGTACGAGATCTTCAGTTTCCTGGTAATTTCTCGCATGGAATAGCCTTAATTTCTCAGAACAAGAATAGACTGACGAGTTTCAGAAGAAAGTACTTTGTTTCTAGCCATTTTGAGCCTGTAATCAAACCCACAAATGGTGATGCTCCAGATACTCAACTAGTCTAAAGACGGACAGTTGTATTGCTTCGTTAATCAGCACAACAGTTTTCAGCTGTGCTAACATAATTGCAAAAGGTTTTTTTAATGATCAATTAGCCTTTTAAAATGATACACTTGGATTAGCTAACACAACGTGCCATTGGAACAAATCAAAATCAAATCAAATGTATTTATATAGCCCTTCGTACATCAGCTGATATCTCAAAGTGCTGTACAGAAACCCAGCCTAAAACCCCAAACAGCAAGCAATGCAGGTATAGAAGCACCTGAATGATGGTTGCTGATAATGGGCCTCTGTACGCCTATGTACATATTCCATATAAAATCAGCCATTTCCAGCAACAATAGTCATTTACAACATTAACAATGTTTACACTGTAATTCTGATCAATTTGATGTTATTTTAATGGACAAAAAATGTGCTTTTCTTTAAAAAACAAGGACATTTCTAAGTGACCCCAAACTTTTGAAAAGTAGTGTGCTGGTTTTTCTATGCATTGTCAAGACCGGATGGCATACTCGGGTAAGACGTAGGGAGGAAGTGTTTGTAATAATAGCTGGTGCGCAATCGCTAATATTAAGGAAGCCTCTAGTTTTTGCTTGCCAGAGTTAGAATACCTCATGGTAAGCTGGAGACTAAGTTTGTCTATATTTTTCGTTTACCACCACAAACCGATGTTGGCACTAAGACCGCACTGATCGAGCTGTATAGGGCCATTAGCAAACAAGAAAATGCACATTCATTCACTTATGTACTCAGGACGTGCTTAGGGCTCTATTGTCCCTCCATCAGGTCCTAATGGCCTGGTCCTCAGGGCTCTATTGTCTCTCCATCAGGTCCTAATGGCCTGGTACTCAGGGCTCTATTGTCCCTCCATCAGGTCTTAATGGCGTGGTACTCAGGGCTCTATTGTCCCTCCATCAGGTCCTAATGGCCTGGTACTCAGGACTCTATTGTCCCTCCATCAGGTCCTAATGGTCTGGTACTCAGGGCTCTATTATCACTCCATCAGGTCATAATGGCATGGTACTCAGGGCTCTATTGTCCCCCCACCAGGTCCTAATGGCCTGGTACTCAGGGCTCTATTGTCCCTCCATCAGGTCCTAATGGCCTGGTACTCAGGGCTCTATTGTCCCTTCATCAGGTCCTAATGGTCTGGTACTCAGGACTCAATTTTTCCTCTAACCACTCTGAAAGTTCAACAACAGGATGAAACTGAGTGGAAAACATGGTCATTGTGTATGTTGTTTCAAAGCCAAACACAACGAAATGGACAGCGCAATTAAGGTGATGCAGGCATATTAGAGCTTATGCATACTCTCCCCACATACGCTGCTGCTACTGTCTATTATCTATCCTGTTGCCTAATCACTTTACCCTTACCAATATAAACATAGCTACCTCAATTACCTTGCTCCCCTGCACAATGACTCAGTACTATTATTTCCTGTATATAGCCATGTTATTTCTATTCCCTGTATATAGCCATGTTATTTCTATTCCCTGTATATAGCCATGTTATTTCTATTCCCTGTATATAGCCATGTTATTTCTATTCCCTGTATATAGCCATGTTATTTCTATTCCCTGTATATAGCCATGTTATTTCTATTCCCTGTATATAGCCATGTTATTTCTATTCCCTGTATATAGCCATGTTATTTCTATTCCCTGTATATAGCCATGTTATTTCTATTCCCTGTATATAGCCATGTTATTTCTATTCCCTGTATATAGCCATGTTATTTCTATTCCCTGTATATAGCCATGTTATTTCTATTCCCTGTATATAGCCATGTTATTTCTATTCCCTGTATATAGCCATGTTATTTCTATTCCCTGTATATAGCCATGTTATTTCTATTCCCTGTATATAGCCATGTTATTTCTATTCCTGTATATAGCCATGTTATTTCTATTCCCTGTATATAGCCATGTTATTTCTATTCCCTGTATATAGCCATGTTATTTCTATTCCCTGTATATAGCCATGTTATTTCTATTCCCTGTATATAGCCATGTTATTTCTATTCCCTGTATATAGCCATGTTATTTCTATTCCCTGTATATAGCCATGTTATTTCTATTCCCTGTATATAGCCATGTTATTTCTATTCCCTGTATATAGCCATGTTATTTCTATTCCCTGTATATAGCCATGTTATTTCTATTCCCTGTATATAGCCATGTTATTTCTATTCCCTGTATATAGCCATGTTATTTCTATTCCCTGTATATAGCCATGTTATTTCTATTCCCTGTATATAGCCATGTTATTTCTATTCCCTGTATATAGCCATGTTATTTCTATTCCCTGTATATAGCCATGTTATTTTGACACATTTATTACGCATGTTTTTAAAAATCTTTATCTTAAAAAAAGGACTCGTAACTAAGTATTTCACTGTTAGTCTACACATGTTGTTTACGAAGAAAATAAAATGGATTTGATTGGAGGAAGAGAGTGTTGTGATGGTTAAAATAGTCTTTAGGTCAGCTCAGAGCCAACCCTGCGTGAAAACTACCTCATTAATTAACAGAGAGAGATGGAGAGCAAGAGAGGAGAGAGATAAAGATAGGTGGAAATGGAGACGGAGAGAGGTGGAGAGAGAGAGGTGGAGAGAGAGAGGTGGAGAGAGAGAGGTGGAGAGAGAGAGAGAGAGAGAGATAGAAAGAAGAGATTTGCAAGAGCGAGAGAGAGAGAGGGAACAGGCCTCCTGCGATCACACTGTTTAACAACAACGCTAGAGAGACCCGAGGCTGCAACGTCCACGCAACGGCTGTGCAATGTCTGCTCAACGTCTGTGCCGTGGACGGGAATGGAAGAGAAACAGACCGGCTGTGTCTCAACTTGACAGTCTCCGTTCTCCTCTCGACCAGGTCTCCATTGTGAAAGAGGTCTTCTGACCTCAATGTGACTTCCTGGATAAATCATTGAAGAAAAAGTGTTCACTAATGTTGACCAGAGTACCCACCGTACCATCTCAGCAGTTCATGATCCATTCTGTGTTGACAATAGTATTACTACTCTTTGTTGCTGAAGTCTAGTGGAGGTTTAATGCAGTGTGATTGTTTGACAGTCTTTGTGTTAGTGTGTTGTCTGCTGGGAGGGGTCAGAGTGCAGGAGGCATCCGCAGATTACTGACAGCTAAATGAGGGTCTCTGTAGGAGGATAACAGTGAACAGACTCCTGTCCTATTTTTCTCTCCTCCCCCCTTCCTTCCTTCCTCATCGCTCGTCACAGTGTATCGAGTGCATCAGACACTCACACCTGCATGTGGCCTCGAGAACAGCCGTGGCGTCGCCTCGTAAGTGAGACGAGGAACTTCTGACACCAATAACCCAGAGTCTGTTAGCACTGCTGGACCACATGGCTTATAGGGATGGAGGGGAGGAGGAAAGTGGGAGAGTGGGAACAAGAGTAGGTAGAAAAGAGATAAAGTGATTTAAAAAAAAGAATAAATACATTTGTAAAAATATGTCATTTCTCCCTTACAGTCAGTGACTGGTTGTGCCAACTTTAGCGACATAGGTCCCAGTAGGCCTCTGCCTAAAACCAAACATTGCATTCCACAGTAAAAACTCATACCAACTGTCAAGCATGGTGGTGGTAGTGTGATGGCTTGGGGATACTACCTCAGGACCTGTACGACTTGCCTTAACAGAAAGAACCATGCATTCTACAGGAGAATGTCAGGCCATCCATCTGTGAGCTGAAGCTGAAGTGTAGCTGGGTCATGCAACAAGACACTGATACAAAACACACTGTCGAGGCGAAAAAAAAGCAACACATTAGAAGTTTTGGAATTGGGCCCTAATCCCAGTTCAGATGTTGTGGCAGGACTTGAAATGAGCAGTTCATGCTTGAAAATGTTGCCAAGGTAAAACAGTTCTGCATGGAAGTGTGGGACAAAATTCTTCCACAGCGAGGTGAGAGGTCAACAACTACAGGAAACATTTGGTTGGAGTCGTTGCAGCTGAAGGTCAGACATGTTGTTCTTTTTCTTTCTAGAATGTCTAGAAACGTCTAAAGAACCAGTTATTGAGTGTAACGGGGAAATGACGTTTTCATGCAGTGGCATTGGGTGTTGCGTAACTTTGTTTCCGAAATAAATGAAATAAGTTTGTGATTGTTGTGTTATTTGTTCACTCAGGTTCCCTTTATCTAATTGTAGGTTTTGGTTGAAGATTTGGTAACATTCTGAATCAAAAATATGCAAAAGTAGAGAAAATGAGAAAAGGGACAAATAGTATTTCACAGCACTGAAAATGCAATAAGGCAGATGCATTGAGAATGGATGGTAATTATATTGGTGAACCTCCCTCAAAGTACATGTTGCTTGTTCCTCTGCTATCAGTATAAAGATCAGACATGTTGATTTTTTTCTTTCTAGAATGTCTCTTTTAAAAAATATAAAAAATCCCTCTCTCCATCTGGTTTGGTCACTACACAGGTTTGTGAGTGTGTGTGTGTGTATGTGTGCGAGTATGAATGTGTGTATATATGCCAGTGTGTGTGTGTGTGTGTGTCCACGTGTGTTTTTACCTCTTCTCTTATCACACCGGGCTCAGGTGTTCCAGTGTTCTGGAACATTCCAACAGGTGTTCCCTTGATCCTGTCAGAAACAGAGGAGAGTCATTGCTGGATCCGGATAAGAACCCTTCCAGACGGACAACTCCGTGATAGAATCTACTGCAGAAAGAACCACAGCCAAGTTCTACAACTGAAGTATTCTTTGTCAAAATCAAGAGCTGCGTTGCGTATCTACATCTGGGACGCCTAATGCACTTTGAACTGACTCATCAAATACATCTGGACGCGCATTAAAGCAGAACAGATCTGTGCTAAAACAGAAAATGTGCTGAAATAATTTTTCAAATGACATGTTTTTAAAGCGATAAACTCGACTGTTATCTTCTCTTTTTGAAATGGCTTTGGCTCAAAGGAAAGTAAAGGAATTCATTCCGGATTTATTTATGAAGATGTTCCGATTTCGATTTTTACTTTTTGCTGGCGAGAGCCGCAAAGTCTTACCGCCTATAAACTGAGCACAAGTGAATGTGAAGGATCTGAGCGATGATAGTGAAGAGTCATGAGGAGGAAAATCCAACACGCAGCGACACACAGCTCAGTAATAGATGGGTTGTGAAGAGGTAAGATTGAAGCATTTCCACTTTACCAGCGATGTAAGACCGTCACTTGTAGTTCTCTCTGTTCCGTTGTAGCTCTGCCGGGCCCATAAGTACCGTGTAATCTTCCCTACACTTCTAATACACTGTCTGACTCTCACTGCATCCCAAATGGCACCCTATTCCTGATATAGGGCACTACTTTTAACTAGAGCCCTATTGGGGCCTGGTCAAATGTAGTCCACTAGGAAGGGAATAAGGTGTCATTTGGGATGCGGACTATGATTCTGTTCAGGTCAAGGGGGTTTCAATCCTGACTAGTTTGGTCTAAGATCTGAGAGGTTTCTCCCTCCAAACTCATCAGACAAGAGTTTAAGATGCAAGGACGGAATCTCTTGTTCTAGTTCAAAACAAGTCAAGAACTGTAGCGAGATAATGTGACAAGACGTATAAGCCGGTCGAACAAGATCATCTTGTCGTGTACAAATGTGGGACTTTTTCATTACATGGACTCGAATTCCTTCTGAAGTATGTTTTGTTATATCCCCCAAATCTCACTTGTTCTTGTCAGTGTGCATCTAAACATGTCGAAGGGATATTTTTGAAAATGGCCTATGGTTGTCTGTGAATTGTGCCAAATCTTCGAACGTTTTGTGTTGAATAAGCCTAGATTATATATTGCCTTTATGACTTTCCTAGTTCCTCTCTTCCTGTCCCCATTCTCCCTTTCACATCCCTCCTCCGCTTCTCCTTGGCTTTTATTTGGTGGTTTATAAAAGAGGGTTACCTGTCAATGTGTCCTTGTTCGATAAGAGAGTATGTGTAAGGGATAGGGCATGCGTCTTTCTGAAGGTCACCACCAATTGGGTCTTTTATTGTTTGGTACCGATAGAAAGAACTAACCAAGACATCTCTTTCTCCATTTTGTCTTGTGAAAGGATTCCAATCATAGTTGATAGTGAACAGCCTCTCTGAGTTTGGACATATGATTCAATATACTGCGTCCCAAATTGCAATCTACTGCGTCCCAAAAGTGCACTACTTTTGATCAGACCCCTTTTTGGGTCCTGGTCACAAGTAGTGCGTTATAGGGTATAGGGTGCCATTCAGGATTCATATCTCCCATGGTCTCTGTGAAACTGAGCGTGTGTGTGTTGTTGTGTGTGTGTGTGTTGTTGTGTGTGTAATTTAGTTTCTTTGCCTCTGTTCCGAGGGGGTCGATTATCCTCAGTCAAATCGTCCAAATTAGTTCAGTGCTGGGTGGATGATGGAAGATGCGCAAGCGGCTATTGAAAGGAGCGTGGTGTATTGTATGGTTGTGTGTGGTGGTAGAGGGGTATGGAGGTTCAGCTGAACACTCCCCTCCAGGGCTAATAATAGTCTGACTGTACAAACATTATGAGCCCAAGGACACATGGAAGGGCCTTTGGAACTGCGTGTGTGTGTACAGTATGTGTGTGTGTGTGTTTTTAAACACTCAACAACAGCCTCCTTCCCTCCCCAAGTCCCAAGGCTGTTGAACTTCAAAAATACTCTGAGCTACAGATATTTATGCATCTATGGAGTTATCGATTTATCACTATTTTTCTATTTTTCACCTGGTTTTGTCCTCTTCTCTTTCATTTACTCCCTCTGTCAGTCTCTTCTTTCTCACCATTTTCTCACTCCCTCTCGTAATTGTGATGATCTTCCGCTTTGTGATGATCTGAAATCTTTAGTGAAGTCTAACACGTTTTGTGTATGATGAGAACAGAACAGAGGGGTAACAATGCTCTTTTATGTCCCGGAGGAAATATATGAGTCTTTCTCCAGTAATGAACCCTCTTTCAGGGCCCTGTAGAGACACATAGGGATGTATTGTCTTGGGTTCACACAGACACGTCAAGGACCCAGGGTGCTTTGTGCTCGAACAAGTCATTTCTGTGAGCATTGATCTGGAATGAGGGATGAGAGAGAGAGAGAGAGAGAGAGAGAGAGGACGAGGAAGAAGTGAAACATATGAGTGTCTTAGAGGAGTGAAAGAGTTTAAATACAGTGAAAGTTTTAGACACTTCTAAGTCAAGAGGCTTTGTGTGTGTGTGTGTTACCATCATCATTATCATTACCATCGTTATTATTACCATCATTATTATCATTACCATTGTTATCATTACCATCATTGATATCATTACCATCATCATTACTATTATCATTACCATCATTATTACATTAACATCATTATTACGTTACCATCATTATAATCATTACCATCATTATTACTATTACAATCCTTATTACTATTACCATCATTAGAATCATTATTACCATTACCATCATTATTATCACCACCATCAATGTTACATTATCATCATTATTACGTTACCATCATTATTACTATTACCATCCTTATTATCATTACCATCATTATAATCATTATTATCATTATTACCATTACCATCATTATTACCATTACCATCATTATTATCACCATAATCAATATTACATTACCATCATTATAATCATTATTACCATTACCATCATTATTATCATTACCATCATTATTACTATTAAAATCCTTATTATCATTACCATCATTATAATCATTATTACCATTACCATCATTATTACTATTACAATCCTTATTACCATTACCATCATTATAATCATTATTACCATTACCATCATTATTACATTAACATCATTATTACATTACCATCAATATAATCATTACCATCATTATTACTATTACAATCCTTATTATCATTACCATCATTATAATCATTATTATCATTATTACCATTACCATCATTATTACATTAACGTCATTATTACATTACCATCATTATAATCATTACCATCATTATTACTATTACAATCCTTATTATCATTACCATCATTATAATCATTATTATCATTATTACCATTACCATCATTATTACATTAACATCATTATTACGTTACCATCATTATAATCATTACCATCATTATTACTATTACAATCCTTATTATCATTACCATCATTATAATCATTATTATCATTATTACCATTACCATCATTATTATCACCATAATCAATATTACATTACCATCATTATTACTATTACAATCCTTATTACCATTACCATCATTATAATCATTATTACCATTACCATCATTATTACCATTACCATCATTATTATCACCATAATCAATATTACATTACCATCATTATTACATTATCATCATTATTACGTTACCATCATTATTATCATTACCATCATTATTACTATTACCATCCTTATTATCATTACCATTATTATAATCATTATTATCATTGATTGAGTAATGGGTGGGGTGAAGGGAAGAACAGATGGAGGACAGAAACATATGAGGAAAAGGAAAGAGAAACTTATGTAGAGTGAAAAAATGGGATGGAGGGAACGAGTAGGGCAAGGGGAGAGAGAGAGAGAGTTGAGAGAAAGATTGAGAGGGAGAACTGAGAGACGGTGAGAGAAGGAATTGAATGGCCGATGCAGTATATATCTAGCTGTGATCATTATTGAGCTCTTCTAGTTGAGGTCGATGCCAAAGAGCCAGTGCTCTAGGACGGACTCTTGTCAAGTTGTGGCAGCTCGCTGGGGAAGACACTGCCAGCCAGTGCCAACTGCCAACGCTGGAGACACAGAGACAGGGAGAGCTGAGATGAAATCAGATCATGGATTTAATTGTCTCTTTCTAATCAAATGAATTAGCACTCATAAGCTTGTCAGGAGCTGTGTTGATGACTGTCTTCTCTCCTTTTGTTTTAACAGCCTCTTTCACCCTTCACATGTTCACCCAAGCAGAAAGAGACCTCAGAGGCCTGTAGCTGCTGTGTATGACATGGGGAGTGTGAGTGTGGCAGGGAGTGTTTGCGTTCAAGAGTGATCTAGTGTGTGCGTTTGTGTCTGCTTGTGAAAGTGTGTGTGTGTGTGTGTGTTTGTGTGTTTGTGTGTGTTTGTGTGTGACTTATGAGCAGACAGGCAAGGAACAGAATGTTTCAGGTTGTTTAACATCTAACAGTGTGGAACAGCGTGCGTAAAATACCAGAACAAGAGTTCAATGACAAAACAGAAGAGGGGAACAAGACAGAGTTGGTAAATCATTTATTTCCGGCTCTGGCTCAGGGCACATCTTGTCACTGTGTAACAAGTACGAGGAAATACCCACTATGGTGTTATTAGTACTGAAAGTTGGAGAGAGGGAGAAGAGAGAGGGATGAGACAGGGATGAGAGAGGGAGAAGAGAGAGGGACGAGAGAGGGAGAAGAGAGAGGGACAAGAGAGAGGGACGAGAGAGGGAGAAGAGAGAGGGACAAGAGAGAGGGACAAGGGAGAGGGACAAGAGAGAGGGAGAAGAGAGAGGGATGAGAGAGGGAGAAGAGAGAGGGACGAGAGAGGGATAAGAGAGAGGGACAAGAGAGAGGGACAAGAGAGAGAGAGAAGAGAGAAGGACAAGAGAGAGGGAGAAGAGAGAGGGACAAGAGAGAGGGGAGAGGGAGAAGAGAGAGGAACAAGAGAGAGGGATGAGAGAGGGAGAAGAGAGAGGGACAAGAGAGAGGGACAAGGGAGAGGGACAAGAGAGAGGGAGAAGAGAGAGGGAGAAGAGAGAGGGACGAGAGAGGGACAAGAGAGAGGGACAAGAGAGAGGGACAAGAGAGAGAGAGAGAAGAGAGAGGGACAAGAGAGAGGGACAAGAGAGAGGGACAAGGGAGAGGGACAACAGAGAGAGAAGAGAGAGGGACTAGAGAGAGAGAAGAGAGAGGGATGAGAGAGGGAGAAGAGAGAGGGAGAAGAGAGAGGGAGAAGCGAGAGGGACGAGAGAGGGAGAAAAGAAAGAGAGGGATGAGGAGAGGTGGAAAGGAGGATGATAATGTCTTATTTGATCCTCTCTCGTTAGCCCTTCCAGCTCGGTCAGACTGAGGTTGGAAGGGCCCTAAGCACAGGCCGTCAGTCAGGTGTGTGTGTGTGTGTGTGTGTGTGTGTGTGTGTGTGTGTGTGTGTGTGTGTGTGTGTGTGTGTGTGTGTGTGTGTGTGTGTGTGTGTGTGTGTGTGTGTGTGTGTGTGTGTGTGTGTGTGTGTGTGTGTGAGACCCTAAAGACACAAAGCATCCACTCCGTAATGTATCCCAGGTGAAGACGTTAGCAAAGCGTTCCTCTCTGTCCTCCAAACACAGACGCCCCCCCCCCCTCCACACACACACACTCCTCACTCTCTCTCCCTCAGTAGCTGTGTGTGTAGTCTGTGACGTGCTGTGTGTGGTAAATAGCTGGTTCTTTGTTAGAGAGGGCTTTGGGGCTGTCATTGTGTTGATTGTTTGGGGGAAGAGAAGAGAAGAGAAGAGAGAAGAACAGAGAGAAGAGGCCTAGCTGGGCCTGGCAGCGAGGAGAGAGGAGAGAGGGGCCTGTCCTAATGACAGGAAGTGTTTAAAGTGGGAGCTGTATTTCATCTCTCTCTCAGCGGGGGCCGCTGGCCACAGACCCCCTTTGATCCACACCGCGCCAGGAGCACAGCACTGCTAGTTAATTAACAGACCTCTTATGACACACACACACAGGGTAGAAACACTCACGTGCACATAGGGAGAAAAGCACACACACACACACACACACACACACACACACACACACACACACACACACACACACACACACACACACACACACACACACACACACACACACACACACACACACACACACACACACACACACACACACACACACACACACACACACACACACACACACACACACAGAGAGAGAGAGAGGAAACACATGAACACACACACACTTGATTTAACAGTAACTCTCTAGGTCTGTTTCTACCATATAGGGACATGAACAGTAGTCTCTTCACGCCTGGTGTTTGGTTCACAGGGACCTCCAGAGGTTCCATCAGTACAGCTCTCTTTCCACAGTGCCTAAGTTTTAGCATCATTAGCGCTGTTCATTACCCTAGCCCTGCTGGAGCATTTAACTGCTATTACAGGTCCTTTGTTAGCATTTACCTGCTAACTAGCTCTATGATTAATGACATTTAATAAAGGCTAACACTCCAAACAGGGCCAGAGCACTCCTATGATCTAAGCGGGGCCTTTTTACGTCCAACTACTCTCTTTTCTGATTCTTGTGAGTAGCAATGAGTGGTTTTAGCAGCATTCAAACTAGCTTATTAGTGTCTTCCCCAGTCACCGCTGCCTGCTCCTCGGTCGCAAAGCCACCCGCTTGAGCCGTGCTTCAATCTAAGTGGAGACTGGGCCTTGGGTATCCCCCCACACACACACACACACACACACACAGAGGGCGCTTCACTCTGTGCCCTAGCCTCTCAATTACCCAGCAGGCTTTTAGTGCCACTCCGCTCAAATACTGCAAATTACCCTGGACCCTGTCTCCACTTAGGGAAGTGTGTGTGTCCTTGTGTGTGTGTCCTTGTGTGTGTGTGTCCTTGTGTGTGTGTTTGAGTGTGTGTGCCACTGAAGTGCCCTGTCCTCTCTCATTATGCCCTGGTTCCTGTCTGGCTCTCATTGTCTGGATCCTGCGCTCACAGAGAGACACAGTGATGCACAGTGACACACTGCGTGTGGGAGCGTCTGTCTGTGCATGTCTGTATTAGCGTGTGTGTTTGTGAGTGTATGTGTGTATTAGCATTGTGTGTGACCTTGTGTGTTTTATGGTCGCTGACACACTGCGTAGTTCTCCTGGCCTTTACCCCCTCACACAAACTACCATCTCTCTGTCCACCACAACATTAACATCTCTATCTCTACCACCACACTACCATCTCTCTGTCTACCACCACACTACCATCTCACTGTCTACCACCACACTGCCATCTCACTGTCCACCACCACACTGCCATCTCACTGTCCACCACCACACTGCCATCTCACTGTCCACCACCACACTGCCATCTCACTGTCCACCACCACACTGCCATCTCACTATCCACCACCACACTGCCATCTCACTGTCCACCACCACACTGCCATCTCACTGTCCACCACCACACTACCATCGCACTGTCCACCACCACACTGCCATCTCACTGTCCACCACCACACTGCCATCTCACTGTCCACCACCACACTACCATCTCACTGTCCACCACCACACTGCCATCTCACTGTCCACCACCACACTGCCATCTCTCTGTCTACCGCCACACTACCATCTCTCTGTCCACCACCACACTACCATCTCTCTGTCTACCGCCACACTGCCATCTCACTGTCCACCACCACACTACCATCTCTCTGTCTACCACCACCACACTACCATCTCTCCACCACCACACTGTCTCACTGTCCACCACCACACTACCATCTCACTGTCCACCACCCACTGCCATCTCACTCCACCACCACACTGCCATCTCACTGTCCACCACCACCACCACACTGCCATCTCTCTGTCTACCTGTCCACCGCCACACTGCCATCTCACTGTCCACCACCACACTACCATCTCTCTGTCTACCACCACCACACTACCATCTCTCTGTCCACCACCACACTACCATCTCACTGTCCACCACCACACTGCCATCTCTCTGTCTACCGCCACACTGCCATCTCACTGTCCACCACCACACTACCATCTCTCTGTCTACCACCACCACACTGCCATCTCACTGTCCACCACCACACTACCATCTCTCTGTCTACCACCACACTGCCATCTCACTGTCCACCACCACACTACCATCTCTCTGTCTACCACCACCACACTGCCATCTCACTGTCCACCACCACACTACCATCTCTCTGTCTACCACCACCACACTACCATCTCTCTGTCTACCACCACCACACTGCCATCTCACTGTCTACCACCACACTACCATCTCACTGTCCACCACCACACTACCATCTCTCTGTCTACCACCACCATCTCACTGTCTACCACCACACATCTCTCTGTCTACCACCACCACACTACCATCTCTCTGTCTACCACCACCACACTACCATCTCTCTGTCTACCACCACCACACTGCCATCTCACTGTCTACCACCACACTACCATCTCACTGTCCACCACAACACTACCATCTCTCTGTCTACCACCACCACACTACCATCTCTCTGTCTACCACCACCACACTACCATCTCACTGTCCACCACCACACTACCATCTCTCTGTCTACCACCACCACACTACCATCTCTCTGTCTACCACCACCACACTACCATCTCACTGTCTACCACCACACTACCATCTCACTGTCCACCACAACACTACCATCTCTCTGTCTACCACCACCACACTACCATCTCTCTGTCTACCACCACCACACTACCATCTCACTGTCCACCACCACACTACCATCTCTCTGTCCCACTCAGACACTCCAAATCTAGAAGCCACAGTTGAGCTTGTTTCACTCCTTTGCCCACTGCCCTTCTCCCTCCATCCATCTTTTTTTCTCTCTATCCTACTACCAGCTTCCACCATGTCCATTGATTCTACAGCCAGTCGCCCTGCTCTTTATCCAATTCCCTCCAAACACAAGTGTTTGTGTGTGTGTTCATCTTCTTCAGTGGTTGAGTGGATGCAGCTGCCTCTTTACGTGACAAAACAAGCTCCTGTTTTTTTTAAGTGTATCATTTTGATTTAAAATGTTTCACGATCCGCAACTGAATTATTCTGAACCGCTAGCCGACCCCAGGGTCGCAAGTATGTTTTCATTCCACCTGCCAGCAGATTTCTTTGCAGCTCCCCCACGGGGAATCATGGGTATCTGACCCGATGCAGGGCTACTAATGATTAGGTCAAAAGGGTAAATGCAGCCAATATATTTATTACCTCTATGCTTCATCTGTTGGTGACAATGCTTATTGATAATAGCATAGGCTATATGCATGGTCCAATATGTACAAATAATTCAAACACATATAAAAAGGTTCTGGGGGGGACCACGGACCCCGGGCCCCCTAAACAGGAGGGAAGAACCCATACTCCAATAATATCCATATGTCTTTGAATAGAAGTATTATCGACACAGTCAGACAGTCATTCAGGTGCATCTTCATAATGTCATCCCTCCCGGCTCTGCTGTCCACTGACACAGCCCCTCTCACTCCTCAGATCTCCCCCTTTAACCGGCTCTGCTGTCCACTGACACAGCTCTACTGTCCACTGACACAGCCCCTCTCACTCCTCAGATCTCCCCCTTTTAACCGGCTCTGCTGTCCACTGACACAGCCCCTCTCACTCCTCAGATCTCCCTTTAACCGGCTCTACTGTCCACTGACACAGCCCCTCTCACTCCTCAGATCTCCCCCTTTTAACCGGCTCTGCTGTCCACTGACACAGGCCCTCTCACTCCTCAGATCTCCCTTTAACCGGCTCTACTGTCCACTGACACAGCCCCTCTCACTCCTCAGATCTCCCCCTTTTAACCGGCTCTGCTGTCCACTGACACAGGCCCTCTCACTCCTCAGATCTCCCCCTTTTAACCGGCTCTGCTGTCCACTGACACAGCCCCTCTCACTCCTCAGATCTCCCCCTTTTAACCGGCTCTGCTGTCCACTGACACAGCCCCTCTCACTCCTCAGATCTCCTCCCTTTAACCGGCTCTGCTGTCCACTGACACAGCCCCTCTCACTCCTCAGATCTCCTCCCTTTAACCGGCTCTACTGTCCACTGACACAGCCCCTCTCACTCCTCAGATCTCCTCCCTTTAACCGGCTCTGCTGTCCACTGACGCAGCCCCTCTCACTCCTCAGATCTCCTCCCTTTAACCGGCTCTACTGTCCACTGACACAGCCCCTCTCACTCCTCAGATCTCCTCCCTTTAACCTGCTCTGCTGTACACTGACACAGCCCCTCTCACTCCTCAGATCTCCCTTTAACCGGCTCTGCTGTCCACTGACACAGCCCCTCTCACTCCTCAGATCTCCTTTTAACCGGCTCTGCTGTCCACTGACACAGGCCCTCTCACTCCTCAGATCTCCCTTTAACCGGCTCTACTGTCCACTGACACAGCCCCTCTCACTCCTCAGATCTCCTCCCTTTAACCGGCTCTGCTGTCCACTGACACAGCCCCTCTCACTCCTCAGATCTCCTCCCTTTAACCTGCTCTGCTGTCCACTGACACAGCCCCTCTCACTCCTCAGATCTCCCTTTAACCGGCTCTGCTGTCCACTGACACAGCCCCTCTCACTCCTCAGATCTCCCTTTAACCGGCTCTGCTGTCCACTGACACAGCCCCTCTCACTCCTCAGATCTCCCTTTAACCTGCTCTGCTGTCCACTGACACAGCCCCTCTCACTCCTCAGATCTCCCTTTAACCGGCTCTGCTGTCCACTGACACAGCCCCTCTCACTCCTCAGATCTCCCTTTAACCGGCTCTACTGTCCACTGACACAGCCCCTCTCACTCCTCAGATCTCCTCCCTTTAACCGGCTCTGCTGTCCACTGACACAGCCCCTCTCACTCCTCAGATCTCCCTTTAACCGGCTCTGCTGTCCACTGACACAGCCCCTCTCACTCCTCAGATCTCCTCCCTTTAACCGGCTCTGCTGTCCACTGACACAGCCCCTCTCACTCCTCAGATCTCCCTTTAACCGGCTCTGCTGTCCACTGACACAGCCCCTCTCACTCCTCAGATCTCCCTTTAACCGGCTCTGCTGTCCACTGACACAGCCCCTCTCACTCCTCAGATCTCCTCCCTTTAACCGGCTCTACTGTCCACTGACACAGGCCCTCTCACTCCTCAGATCTCTCCCTTTTAACCGGCTCTGCTGTCCACTGACACAGCCCCTCTCACTCCTCAGATCTCCCTTTAACCGGCTCTGCTGTCCACTGACACAGCCCCTCTCACTCCTCAGATCTCCTCCCTTTAACCGGCTCTGCTGTCCACTGACACAGCCCCTCTCACTCCTCAGATCTCCCTTTAACCGGCTCTGCTGTCCACTGACACAGCCCCTCTCACTCCTCAGATCTCCCTTTAACCGGCTCTACTGTACACTGACACAGCCCCTCTCACTCCTCAGATCTCCTCCCTTTAACCGGCTCTACTGTCCACTGACACAGGCCCTCTCACTCCTCAGATCTCTCCCTTTTAACCGGCTCTGCTGTCCACTGACACAGCCCCTCTCACTCCTCAGATCTCCCTTTAACCGGCTCTGCTGTCCACTGACACAGCCCCTCTCACTCCTCAGATCTCCCTTTTAACCGGCTCTGCTGTCCACTGACACAGCCCCTCTCACTCCTCAGATCTCTCCCTTTTAACCGGCTCTGCTGTCCACTGCCACAGCCCCTCTCACTCCTCAGATCTCTCCCTTTTAACCGGCTCTGCTGTCCACTGACACAGCCCCTCTCACTCCTCAGCTCTCCCTTTAACCGGCTCTGCTGTCCACTGACACAGGCCCTCTCACTCCTCAGATCTCCCTTTAACCGGCTCTGCTGTCCACTGACACAGCCCCTCTAAACTCCTCAGATCTCCCTTTAACCGGCTCTACTGTCCACTGACACAGCCCCTCTCACTCCTCAGATCTCCCTTTAACCGGCTCTGCTGTCCACTGACACAGCCCCTCTCACTCCTCAGATCTCCCTTTAACCGGCTCTACTGTCCACTGACACAGCCCCTCTCACTCCTCAGATCTCCCTTTAACCGGCTCTACTGTCCACTGACACAGCCCCTCTCACTCCTCAGATCTCCCTTTAACCGGCTCTGCTGTCCACTGACACAGGCCCTCTCACTCCTCAGATCTCCTCCCTTTAACCGGCTCTACTGTCCACTGACACAGCCCCTCTCACTCCTCAGATCTCCCTTTAACCGGCTCTGCTGTCCACTGACACAGCCCCTCTCACTCCTCAGATCTCCCTTTAACCGGCTCTACTGTCCACTGACACAGCCCCTCTCACTCCTCAGATCTCCTCCCTTTATCCGGCTCTACTGTCCACTGACACAGCCCCTCTCACTCCTCAGATCTCCTCCCTTTAACCGGCTCTGACACAACAATCAATACTTTTTCTTCATCCTTTTTCCATTTGTGGTCTTTCTCAGACCGTATTGACGAGGTCACATAGACATAATTAAAATTGATGGAGTAGAGCTGTGGTGACCTGACTGTCCCTTTTATTCTGCCCCCCCCCCCTCCTTCACTTAAGAGAGAAATAGAGGAAGAGAGAGAAAGACAGAACAAAAGCTAGGGATTAAGAGAGAGCCTGTGAGAGGAAAGGAAATATTTGTATAGAGATCTATACTGTTTGTTTGCTGCTAGTCCTCAGTGCTGTATAGGAGGCTCAATACAGCTGTGTTGGCCCCTGTCTGTGGACAGAGTGCTCTGGCTCTGGCTGTGTGTCTGTGATATGCCGCTGTGTCCCTGTGGACCAAGTGGCAGAGCGTTGTGGTTCTGTGTTTAGAATGCTGTTATATGTCCCGACCACTTAGCCTCCTTTACCACTGCTGTTCTGCTGCAAAGGGATCAAGTAAAGCATGTTATGTGAGGGATGTCAGACGAGAGGAGTAGAAAAGAGGGTTTTCCTCTTCTCCTTTTTTGGCAAACATGCTTCTCCTCTCTTCATGGTCCACCCCCGAGGCACACCATGCTGGCCATTCCACACCATACCTGATGGATTGCAAGGATTAGTGTGTGTGTCTGTGTGTGTGTGTGTGTGTGTGTGTGTGTGTGTGTGTGTGTGTGTGTGTGTGTGTGTGTGTGTGTGTGTGTGTGTGTGTGTGTGTGTGTGTGTGTGTGTGTGCGTGTGCGCGTGCGTGTGTGTGTGTGCGTGTGTGCGTGTGTGTGTGTGGCACTGAGCACTTTATTAAAGAGGCATGGAAAGTGGTGTCTATTTATTACTGTTGATAATGTAAAGCATGGGCAGAGCATATAGCTGGACACACAAATTAGTATCTTACAATAAAGGTTGTATATAAATGCTTCTCTGAAAGGGTCTTGGACACACAATGCCTCTCTAAGAATGGATACACTACATGACCAAAAGTATGTGGACAGCTGCTCGTCAAACATCTCATTCCAAAATCATGCGCATTTGCAGCTATAACAGCCTCCACTCCTCTGGAAAGGCTTTCCACTAGATGTTGGAACATTTCTGTAGGGACATGCTTCCATTCAGCCACAAGAGTATTAGTGAGGTTGGGCACTGATGTTGGGCATTCGGACTGGCTCACAGTAGACGTTCCAATTCATCCCAAAGGTGTTCTATGGGGTTGAGGTCAGGGCTATGTACAGGCCAGTTAAGTTCTTCACACCAATCTCGACAAACAATTTATGTATGGACCTTGCTTTGTGCACTGGGGCATTGTCATGCTGAAACAGGAAAGGGCCTTCCCCAAACTGTTGCCACAAAGTTGGAAGCACAGAATCGTCTAGAATGTCATTGTATGATGTAGCATTACGATTTCAACTTCACTGGAACTAAGGGGCCTAGCCCAAACCATGAAAAACAGCCCCAGACAATTATTCCTCCTCCACCAAACTTTAGAGTTGGCACTATGCATTGTCCGTCGGACTGCCAGATGGTCAAGTGTGATTCCTTACTCCAGAGAATGTGTTTCCACTGTTCCAGAGTACACCATTCCAGCTGACCCTTGGCATTGCCCACGGTGATCTTAGGCTTGTGTGCGGCTGCTCGGCCATGGAAGCCCATTTCATGAAGCTCCTGACGAACAGTTATTGTGCTGATGTTGCTTCCGGAGGCAGCTTGGAACTCGGTAGTGAATGTTGCAACCAAGGACCGACAATTTTTGCGCGATACGCACTTCAGCACTCAGCGTTCCCGTTCCGTGAGCTTTTGTGTCCTTCCACTTCGCGGCTGAGCCATTGTTGCTCCTAGACGTTTCCACTTCACAATAACAGCACTTACAGTTGACCGGGGCAGCTCTAGCGGGGCAGACATTTGACGAACTGACTTGTTGGAAAGGGGGCATCCTATGACGGGGCGGCAGGGTAGTTTAGTGGTTAGAGCTTTGGACTAGTAACCGGAAGGTTGCAAGTTCAAATCCCTGAGCTGACGAGGTACAAATCTGTCGTTCTGCCCCTGAACAGGCAGTTAACCCACTGTTCCTAGGCTGTCATTGAAAATAAGAATTTGTTCTTAACCTGTTAGTCCTACCCACACCGTATTCGGTAGCGTAATCATAGCCTCAAGCTCATTACCATAACGCAATGTTAGCGATTTCTAAAAATCGCAAATGAAATGAAATAAATATGCCTATCCTCAAGCTCATCCTTTTCTTAACAATCCTGTCGTCTCAGATTTTCAAAATATGCTTTAGAACCAGAGAAAATCAATAATTTGTGTAAGAGTGGTGATAGCTAGCTTAGCATTTAGCGTTAGCATTTAGCACGCAACATATTCACAAAAACCAGCAAAGGGATCAAATAAAATAATTTACCTTTGAAGAACTTCAGATGTTTCAATGAGGAGACTCTCAGTTACATAGCAGATGTCCAGTTTTTCCTGAAAGATGCTTGTGTAGGACACAACGTTCCGTTTTGTTACTATGCATTTGGCTACCGAAACTAACCGAAAATTCAGTCACCTACACGTCAAACTTTTTTCCGAATTAACTCCATAATATCGACTGAAACATGGAAAACGTTGTTTGAATCCATCCTCAAGGTGTTTTGTCATATATCTCTTCATTGAAATGCCATTCCTGGAAGCCTGCATTGTTCTCAGATTCGGATGGAAAAATACTGGTACCTGACTTTTGCGCACCAATTTCCACACAGACACCGTGCGGGACCCCTGGTAAATGTAGTCTCTTATGGTCAATCTTCCAATGATATGCCTACAAATACGTCACAATGCTGCAGACACCTTGGGGAAACGATAGGAAGTGTCCGTTCATTCCTGTCGCATTCACAGCCATATAAGGCGATCATGGAAAACGTGCCATCAGAAATCCTGTTGATTTCCTGGTCGCTCAAACATCTTGGTTTTGCCTGTAGGTTTTGTTCTAAGGCACTCACAGTGAAAATCTTTGCAGTTCTGGAAACGTCAGAGTGTCTTCTTTCCAAAACGATCAATTCCAAGCATAGTCGAGCATCTTTTCGTGACAAAATATTGCGCTAAAAACGGGCACGTCTTTTTATCCAAAAATGAAATACTGCCCCTAGAGTCTTAACCGGTTTAACTGACTTGCCTAGTTAAATAAAGGTTAAAAATAATAATAATAATAAATGACGGTGCCATGTTAGAAGTCACTGAGCTCTTCAGTAAGGCCATTCTACTGTCAATGTTATGTCTATGGAGATTGCATGTCTTTGTACTTGATTTCATACACCTGTCAGCGACGGGTGTGGCTGAAATAGCCGAATCCACTCATTTGAAGGGGTGTCCACCTACTTTTGGCCTTGTAGTGAAATCTTATACACCTCACATAGACATATAGACATTGAACATTGGCCTACTCTGACCTGTGGTAACATGACTGTACAGAGTGTAGGTTGCCTGTTGTTGTTGTCTATTGTGACTGTGTTCTATGGCTCATACCACATACACCTGTCCCTCAACTCTGTATATAAAACTGTATACAAGGACTGTAGGTATGATTACCAATTGGGACATTGTTCTACGACTAAGGCCTATTATTGAGTGATATTCCCTCTGTCTATAAGGCCTGTACAATCTCTGCTAATACAATCATATTCAATCAAATGTATTTCTAAAGCCCTTTTTACATCAGCCGATGTAAAGGAACAGGAGATGACCTAAATAGAGATGGACATAATGACAGCATTGTGAGTATAGACATGTTAAAGAGTGAGGTGTGAGGGGGAAGTGACTGACTAATAGAGAAGGGAAAAGAGAGAGAGAAAGGGAGAGAAAAGAGAGAAGGGAAGAAAACCGAGTGAGAGCGGGAGAGAGAAGAAGAGAGAGAAAAGAGAGGAGAGGACTGAGAGTGAGAAAAGAGAGAGAGAATGGAGGGAGAAGGGAAACTAGTGAGGGAAAAGAGAGAGAGAGAGAGAGGAGAGAGGAGTTACAAGCGAGAGAGAACAGAGAGAAACGATGAGGGGGTGAAGGTGAATTGAAAGTGTTTCTTAATATGTCTGTATAGACTGTAGGACACCTGATGCCACATTAGCTATAGTAACTGTATTCTATGGATACAGTTATTCATCAACTTGTCTGTTGGGATTGTATTTATGATTAGCTATGGTAACTGCTTTCTACTCATAGAATATACTGCATTTTAATTTGGCCTGACTCTGATCTGTGGTTGTATTTCTTTTTGTACAGACTGCAGCCTGCCCCTTGTATTTGTGCCTGTGTGTGTTTCTCTGTGTGTATTTGTGCATACAAGTCAAGACTGCTGTAGCTTGGTATGCTACCCCCTTTCCTTCCCTCTCTCAGTGTCTATTGTCAGGTAGCCCTGGCATTATGCTATTCTCATAGACCGTACTCAAATGAGTTTTTAGGAACATGGAGGAGCAGGGTGTGTGTGTGTGTGTGTGTGTGTGTGTGTGTGTGTGTGTGTGTGTGTGCGTGCGTGCGTGCGTGCGTGCGTGCGTGCGTGCGTGCGTGCGTGCGTGGAGAGGAACTGGTAGGAGCTACCCATTCTCTCCCTTCAGGAATTACTAAGGCATTAATATCATAGTGTATGAATGAGTGGTTGCAAGAAGTAAATCAAGGTTGAATATTTAACTGTGTAGATTAGACAGGTTTAATCAAGGTCATATTCGGACCTAGATTATAATAGAGCTGCCATTATTCAAGGTTAGTCTTCTCAGCATGGAGCGATATTTTCAAGGAAGACCCTGAGAGGTCGTAACTTGTTGGGTGCTGTGAGTTTAGTTCGCTAAGACTGTGTGCAGGTTTTAGATCCATCCCAGCACTAACAGACCAGGATTCAGCGAATTCAACTCATCATCTAACCATCTGACCTTAACTGAATCTGCTGAATCAGGTATTATGTTGGTGGGCTGGGGCAGGGAGTGAAGAGCACTGCAGTGATGCGTGTTGGGATAGTGTGATTGGGACTCTTCTCATGGTCATTAACAGAGTGATTGAGGCTCGTTAATTCTCGTTAAGGAGAAAGAAGCGGTTGTGCTAATTGGTTGTGATGACGATAATGAGACTGGCAGAGTATTAAGAGTGATGGACAGCAGAGAACTCTACTGATCACCGAGTGACTGTCACTATGGTCTTGTAGAAGGGGGGGAAAGGGAGAGAGAGAGCGATAGAGAGAAGAGGGATCCAGATAAAATGAAAGAGAGGGGACACCACAGAGAGAAAGATAGAGGAAAACCGGTTTGACTTGTGTGTTTGTCACAGTGCTCTTGAACGAATACACTTCATTAACGAGATTAGGGTTCATGTTTAATGGTTAAAGTTACAGATGCACTATCAAACTTTAGCATGATTCCAGCCAGTCAGTTTGGGCATTAGGGCCAAAACTGGCCCCTGTTTCTTTGTCTACTACATTATCCATTTTGTGTTATATGTTACAAATTTAGCAACTTGTGTGATGTGTTACGAATCCAATTTGTGCAATATGTTAAACATTTCTTAGGCTTCAGATCTTCGGAGGGCATTAATGGTTTATAGACAACTATATCTCTCAGGTGAAATCTACAGTTGAAGTCGGAAGTTTACATACACCTAGGTTGGAGTCATTAAAACTCGTTTTTCAATCACTCCACAAATTTCTTGTTAACAAACTATAGTTTTGTCAAGTCGGTTAGGACATCTACTTTGTACATGACACAAGTAATGTTTCCAACAATTGTTTAGAGACAGATTATTTCACATAATTCATTGTATCACAATTCCAGTGGGTCAGAAGTTTACATACACTAAGTTGACTGTGCCTTTAAACAGCTTGGAAAATTCCAGAAAATTATGTCATGGCTTTAGAAGCTTCTGACATCATTTGAATCAATTGGAGGTGTACCTGTGGATGTATTTCAAGACCTACCTTCAAACTCAGTGCCTCTTTGCTTGACATCATGGGAAAATCAAAAGAAATCAGCCAAGATCTCAGAAAACAATTGTAGACCTCCACAAGTCTGGTTCATCCTTGGGAGCAATTTCCAAATGCCTGAAGGTACCACGTTCATATGTACAAACAATAGTATGCAAGTATTTACACCATGTCTCCTAGAGATTAACGTACTTTGGTGCGAAAAGTACAAATCAATCCCAGAACAACAGCAAAGGACCTTGTGAAGATGCTGGAGGAAACAGGGAGGAAAATTATGTGGATATATTGAAGCAACATCACAAGACATCAGTCAGGAAGTTAAAGCTTGGTCGCAAATGGGTCTTCCAAATGGACAATGACCCCAAGCATACTTCCAAAGTTGTGGCAAAATGGTTTAAGGACAACAAAGTCAAGGTATCGGAGTGGCCACAAAGCCCTGACCTCAATCCTATAGAAAATTTGTGGGCATAACTGAAAACGTGTGTGCAAGCAAGGAGGCCTACAAACCTGACTCAGTAACACCAGCTCTATCAGAAGGAATGGACCAAAATTTCCCCTACTTATTGTGGGAAGCTTGTGGAAGGCTACCTGAAACGTTTGACCCAAGTTAAACAATTTAAATGCAATGCCACCAAATACTAATTGAGTGTATGTAAACTTCTGACCCACTGGGAATGTGATGAAAGAAATTAAAGCTGAAATAAATAATTCTCTCTACTATTATTCTGAAATTTCTCATTCTTAAAATAAATTGGTGATCCTAACTGACCTAAAACAGGGAATTTTTACTAGGATTAAATGTCAGGAATGGTGAAAAACTGAGTTTAAATGTATTTGGCTAGGGTGTATGTAAACTTCAGACTTCAACTGTATAAAAAGTCTACAGAGATGGTTACCCCATCTGCCTAACATTTAGATAGGAGTAAAATCAAATGATCATGTAGTTTACACCACAGAGTCTCCACGTTACGAAGGGAGGTAGCGTAAAACTCATTAAGGCAAACACAATGGGTTGTGATTAGGGCTGTGGCGGTCACGGAATTTCGCCAGCTGGTGATTTTCAAGCAAATAACTGTCAGTCTCATGGGAATTTACTGTTAATTCACATCAACATATTTAGCATCTCCTGGCTTCCACACAGCCTACAATCTATTTTAAAAAGTCTAATAAATCCATGTAATATAGTCTACACCTTCACAATAAATCCATTATTTATTTTAGACGGGTCTAAAGAAGCATGGTATTAAGAAATAACATTTCTGAAGAACAGGATGGCATATTCTGAGTTGTCCGTATGTTTGGTCCTGCAGTGGTTATGCTAAATGTCTGTGGGCTACACTAGTTCATTTAGCAGATTTGCTCATAATTCCGTGGCATTATTTTATATTATTTTATAGTATGAACAATACAATTGAACAAAGTATAATAAAATATAAATATTTCCTCTTAAAGATCTGAGGGAGTGCGCACATGCTGCTATTCTGTGTTGAACGGTTAACAAAGAAATAGGTATTCGTCTATGCTTAATTTAGAGTTATTAATGTAACTTCAGTTGTGCTACAAACGTTGAACAATATGTTTTGATTTTTAATATATTGTAAAAAAAGTTGCTTGGAAGGCATAAGCTCTGCTTTGTTTTTTTTTGTGCAGGCTGCACATGGTTTAATAGTCTCCCATTCACAATTTGACAATCATCTGAAATTTCACAGCGGCATCCCCTTTGTGGCTGTAATGCACCCTAAAAAAAACATGCCTTTTTCAGCCCGAAGTGCTGCATTGTGCCTTTCACCTGAGTGTGCTGCGCAATCCGAAGAGCCTCTCACTCACATGGTTTTCCATCACGTGATCACGTGATCCATCACAGGTCTTTCTCATAGGCTACAAGTGAAGACAGACACACTGGGAACACAACTGCCCGCATCCGTGTCCGATTCCGAGGTGCATATTGAAGATATTGGAAGCACTGTCCACATTTACTTTTTGTCAGCCAGCAAGATGAGTAGGCACAACGAACAGCAAAAGCACTAGACTATGTCAATCTACTATCCCCATAGTACAAAGGCAGACCTATTCTGTTCTGTGCAATACATAAATATTCCAAACATAGTCTGGGACAGTTGTGGGATGCTATAGATCCTAAATTAAAACAACCACTAACATCCAAAAACATTTTTTATGCCATGTTGCTGATGCAACAGATCAGAATGTCGCTAAACTATTAGGTTATTTCTTCACATTATAAGCACAGCGATGTGTACATGGTAGTAGGCTATAAGAGCGAATGTTCCATTAGTGGAAAACACCATTAACACCGCAAATGCAATTATGCAGGTAATGCTTTTATTATGAAGGTGCATCTCTATGGTGGAAATGATCTTCCCCAAACTTGAAACTCAGGCGCTGCTTATGTTTGCCAGTTAATAAGCTCTACACCCCTTGTAAAGCGGATTAATGTGCTTAATTTAAAGATTTTTGGGGGGGCCACTTTACTTGTGATACAAACCTTATTAAAACCTACACAAGTATGCCTATGGGCTAGGCTACATGAGGTGTGTGACTACGATTCTAAAAAAAAAAAAATTAAAAACCTTTGTTTCTTATGCTGGGCATCATTCACAAGTGATAATAACATTGTCACCCATCAGAATATTCTTGATTTAATATCGTCTTTACGTGTACTAAATAATATATGTGACATTTGTGTTGATTTAGAATGGACCATTATCATGCACCTGTGTCAAAACAGGGGCGGCGGGAAAATATACATGTCTTCTATGCACTTAAATAGCGAATTAATTGAGGACACTTTTCCACATGGTTTATTCTCATGCCAGCCAGGTAGGCTATACTCCAATTGTAAATATAAGCAATGTGCTTAATATTAGGAAAGTTGAGAAATAAATATATTAGGCCGAGCCTATAGAGAGCTGATGGGATCCTCCTTTTTTTAGTAGAGGCCATCACTCTGTTTTCTCCCACAATTGCAAAGCCTATAGAAATGTTGCGCAACATGAACTCATGGAGTTCTCATGGAGTGTTTGATTTCAAAATACACTTGTATTGATGCCTGAGTGACTCCAGACCGCCGGTGTGGTGGTTATACGGTCATAGCAACAGTCCTAGTTGTGATTAAGATCTAATGTTATTTAACACCACTTGGCTAGCTTCTCTGATTTAATCTACTGCTGGCTCTGGACTGGAGGGATATACGAACTGACGTGTGAGGAGAGAGGAGAGAGGGGGACAGGGGAGAGAGGGGAGAGAGGGGGGAAGGGGGACAGGGGAGGAAAATGGGGATGTCGTGTCACAACTCGTATCACTACAAGTGTTTGTCACTGTTTATTATGTCGCTCTGTCAACAGGAATTAGTCAACTTCTCATCCTGTGTGTGTTTGAGCGAGTTTGTGTCTGTGTGTGTGTGTGTGTGTGTGTGTGTGTGTGTGTGTGTGTGTGTGTGTGTGTGTGTGTGTGTGTGTGTGTGTGTGTGTGTGTGTGTGTGTGTGTGTGTGTGTGTGTGTGTGTGTGTGTGTGTGTGTGTGTGTGTGAGAGCATGCCTGCGTGTATGCCATGTGTGGGTGTGTGTAATGAGACCGAGGTAGAGTGAAGAAAGTCCATATGCCTTGATTCGGTCTTATGTAGCAAAATTTGAAATTGTGTTTTGTACATTGGATAAAAGCAGTAACACAGAGCTACAAAATTGTATAACATACACTGCATTTGAGGAACAGTGGGAAAGTAATTCTGGTTGGAACTTGTAATCTCACTTTTGAGAAAATGGCTTAACAAAATGTTTTGTTACCTACTGGAGAGCTCTCCTTTGTCTACACACATTCAGTATCGTTCAAACCCTCTTAAGCTTTATCCCCACCCATCTCTTTAACAGTAATGAAGCACCAAAGCCAAGTGGCTAATGTTGGCTGGCTTATTACTTCCAGACACAAATGAGAGAACAGCTCACTGACCATTTTACTTGTCCTAGCAGAGCTGGTTAGGCTGTTTTTATGCTATCCAGAGCGTTGGTGACTGCAACTGTGCTGTTGGCAACAATTTACACTTCTTACACTTTTTTTCTGAATTTACCAGATACTGTCTGTCAACAGTTGTCGCAGTGACATTCTATTGAAATGGTTACTTGCATAGTGGAGTCTTTTGTTAAGACATGTAGCTAGCTAGTTAGCTAAACAATGAATCATAATCAAAACTCATGACATTACTACCCTGCATGAATCTGCAGGTAGCTAACCAGGTTCAATGTTAGCTGGTTAACAGTAGGCTATAACTAGCAAAGCAAATGGCTCTTAGATACGAATAATAAGATCATACACCTAACTTTAGCTAGCGAGACAGCCAGCTAACATTAGCTAGCTAGCTAAAAGTACACTTTAACTTGAAATGAAAACGACTTTCTGTCAAAATTAGAAACATATTTGAAATTGTAGCTAGCTAGACTACCCATATACACTGTGGATGTACGCTTCTCCCTGTCACAGATGCCATGGTTGCCCTTAGTTTGAAGATGTAATCTGGAGACAGGTGTTTTCTCCATCTCCTTAGCTATCATACTCTAATTCCACTGATTTCAAAACTCTGTCCTCCAGAAAGTGGAGAGCAACACTTTCTACTACGCAATATATATTATATATATTATATATATATATATATATATATATATATATATATTTTTAAAGCCGCGTTAAAACAGGATTACTTACACATACTGAGAAGCTGAAATAGAGAGAAGCGTGTTATATGGCAAACCAATCAGAACTCATCTCTCGACATGTCCAGCCCACTCATTATCTCAGCCAATCATTGCTAGGTTGCTGCCTTTTTCTGTGGCTAAACCAACTAGGCTCGTAATTTAACAATTATATTCGCATTTACAGATTGCATACACGTTTGTTATTAAGTCACATGAAAGGTAACATGCTTGACAAGGCATTTCTGCCAAAAAAAAGCATTTAGAGTTTTTTTTAAGTAACATTTTAAATGGCTCTCCTGTGAAGTAGTGACCGGCGACATACGCCGAAGTTTCCTGAAACGGGTCACATATGTAGTGTTCCCAGTGCCAGCTGCTTGGGCTGAACAACAGAACCTCAGGAGTGTGTGTGTGTTTGTCTGTGGGTGTGTGTCCTTTAATTCATCTGCTGGCTTGTCATATCCTGTCATGTTCAGGGACGTCCCCTCATGAGAGCAGACAGGAGGGGACCCAAAAAGACGAACGACACACAAACAAACACCACACAACAGCCAGTGGGGACTGACTGTCTGCCTCAATCAATAGAGAGCCATTCGCTACGCACACACATACACACGTGGGAAAGTATAGGAATGTGTATGTGAGTATGAGGGAATTGTGCGTGGGGGATATATACGAGGGGAGGGTGTGTGTGTATGTTTGTGTGTGAGGGGATGGTGTTTGTGTGTATGATGGGGTTGTGTAAGTGTTGGTATGTACTGCATTTCTGTGTGTGCGTGTGTGTGTGTGTGTGTGTGTGTGTGTGTGTGTGTGTGTGTGTGTGTGTGTGTGTGTGTGTGTGTGTGTGTGTGTGTGTGTGTGTGTGTGTGTGTGTGTGTGTGTGTGTGTGTGTGTGTGTGTGTGTGTCCGTGCGTGTGTGTGTGTGTGAGAGAGACTGCCACTCGTTGGTCCCGGGGAGCTGTTGCACTGACATTATATCATAATTACAGAGTGTTTGCTTTGTTTAGTGGATAGCTAATTATTCTGTTTGTGTTATTCAGGGCCCAGGGCCCTGGGGTGGTGTGTGTGTGTGTGTGTGTGTGTGTGTGTGTGTGTGTGTGTGTGTGTGTGTGTGTGTGTGTGTGTGTGTGTGTGTGTGTGTGTGTGTGTGTGTGTGTGTGTGTGTGTGTGTGTGTGTGTGTGTGTGTGTGTGTGTGTAACCTGCCTGTTGTGTGTTTAGAGACTCATTGTGGAGCTTGTGTTAAAGGTCCAATATAGCCATTTTTATATCAATATCAAATAATTGGTAACAGTTAAGTAACTTACTGTAATTGTTTTCAATTCAAATGATCAAAAAGAAAGTAAAATATTGTAGCTTCTTAACGAAGAGCCATTTCTCAAGCAAGATTTGTACTAGGACTGTCTAGGACTGTCTGGGACTGTCTAGGACTGTCTGGGAGTGGGGAGGGGAAAATGAAAACGAGCTGTTATTGGCAAAGAGGTTTGGAACTCTCTATGTGTGTGTGTGTGTGTGTGTGTGTGTGTGTGTGTGTGTGTGTGTGTGTGTGTGTGTGTGTGTGTGTGTGTGTGTGTGTGTGTGTGTGTGTGTGTGTGTGTGTGTGTGTGTGTGTGTGTGTGTGTGTGTGTGTGTGTGTGTACGCATGAGCGCGCGCGTGTTTGTGTAGATGGTACTAGAGCTCTGAGAAGGTGACCTCTATGTATCTCAATGCTTTCAGTGTGGCTTTACTTTCAGATTGAATGGGAGAAAAAGAAGGGGTGGGAGAGAGTTCAAGGTCTTCAGCTACCAATGCTATATCTTACCATAGATGATAATAGCCCAGACAACAATTGAGCTATTCAACTATTCAATGTTTGTGTACCTGAACTTGTGTACAAAAGCCTTTTCATTAGACAGGTTAAATAACATTCAAATGCAGCCTTGAAAGTTAGTGAAAGAAAGGGCCTATGTCTATGACATCTCTCAATGTCAATGAGAAGCGGGGACCATGAACTTAGCCAAGTAGAAAACTTTTTTGAAAAGGATCTGTATATTGGAATGAGATGCCTATCTTTGTGTTGAACACAACAGACCATCCAATCACAAAATTTAATTCAAGCCATTCAACTCAGACAGAACATGACATTGATTCAGATGCTGACTATCATCATATTCACCCCTTTAAATGAGATGGAATTGACCCCAATCCTGGTAGGTGGTGTGTGTGTGTGTGTGTGTGTGTGTGTGTGTGTGTGTGTGTGTGTGTGTGTGTGTGTGTGTGTGTGTGTGTGTGTGTGTGTGTGTGTGTGTGTGTGTGTGTGTGTGTGTGTGTGTGTGTGTGTGTGTGTCGTATGTGAGTGTATCATTTTTTTTATATATGTTGTGTGTAACACTGTGTGTGTGTGTGTGTGTGTGTGTGTGTGTGTGTGTGTTTTTTAAAATTTAGACTGGGATAGGGATTGATTGAATATGTCCGTAAATACACCAGCCATCTGGTCTGCGCATGCTCTGAGGGTGCGGCTGGGGATGCCGTCTGGGCCTGCAGCCTTGCGAGGGTTGACACGTTTAAATGTTTTCCTCACGTCGGCTGCAGTGAAGGAGAGTCCGCATGTTTTAGTTGCGGGCCGTGTCAGTGGCACTGTATTGTCCTCAAAGCGGGCAAAAAAGTTATTTAGTCTGCCTGGGAGCAAGACATCCTGGTCCGTGACTGGGCTGGTTTTCTTTTTGTAATCCGCGATTGACTGTAGACCATGCCACATACCTCTTGTGTCTGAGCCGTTGAATTGAGATTCTACTTTGTCTCTATACTGACGTTTAGCTTGTTTGATTGCCTTGCGGAGGGAATAGTTACACTGTTTGTGTTATGCAGGTGAATGAGGACCCAAAAGCGACTTGGCGAAAACAGAGTTTTTAATCCAGTAAAGTTACTTTACAAACAAAAGGCATAATACTACTCGTAATGACGAGAACAGACTGGAGACTTGATCAAGAACTGCAGGTTGCCTCGGGAAGGCACTTGAACCTAGCAGACTCAGACACCTGCTCACCACGCAGCATCTGAGGGAAACACGACACGACAGGGCAATACATAGACACAGCACGGTGAACAATAGATAAGGATCCGACAGGGCAGGAACGGAAAACAAGGAGAGAAATAGGGACTCTAATCAGGGAAAAGGATCGGGAACAGGTGTGGGAAGACTAAATGATTGATTAGGGGAATAGGAACAGCTGGGAGCAGGAACGGAACGATAGAGAGAAGAGAGAGCGAGAGAGTGAGAGAAGGAGGGGAGAGAGAGGGATAGAAAGAGGGAAAGAACCTAATAAGACCAGCAGAGGGAAACGAATAGAAGGGGAAGCACAGGGACAAGACATGATAATCAATGACAAAACATGACAGTACCCCCACTCACCGAGCGCCTCCTGGCGCACTCGAGGAGGAACCCTGGCGGCAACGGAGGAAATCATCAATAAGCGAACGGTCCAGCACGTCCCGAGACGGAACCCAACTCCTCTCCTCAGGACCGTAACCCTCCCAATCCACTAAGTATTGGTGACCCCGTCCCGAGAACGCATGTCCATGATCTTACGTACCTTGTAAATAGGTGCGCTCTCGACAAGGACGGGAGGGGGGAGGGAAGACGAACGGGGTGCGAAGAAAGGGCTTGACACAGGAGACGTGGAAGACAGGATGGACGCGACGAAGATGTCGGGAAGAAGCAGTCGCACAGCGACAGGATTGACGACCTGGGAGACACGGAACGGACCAATGAACCGCGGAGTCAACTTACGAGAAGCTGTCGTAAGAGGAAGGTTGCGAGTGGAAAGCCACACTCTCTGGCCGCAACAATACCTTGGACTCTTAATCCTGCGTTTATTGGCGGCTCTCACAGTCTGTGCCCTGTAACGGCAAAGTGCAGACCTCACCCTCCTCCAGGTGCGCTCACAACGTTGGACAAACGCTTGAGCGGAGGGAACGCTGGACTCGGCAAGCTGGGATGAGAACAGAGGAGGCTGGTAACCCAGACTACTCTGAAACGGAGATAACCCGGTAGCAGACGAAGGAAGCGAGTTGTGAGCGTATTCTGCCCAGGGAGCTGTTCTGCCCAAGACGCAGGGTTTCTGAAAGAAAGGCTGCGTAGTATGCGACCAATCGTCTGATTGGCCCTCTCTGCTTGACCGTTAGACTGGGGATGAAACCCGGAAGAGAGACTGACGGACGCACCAATCAAACGACAGAACTCCCTCCAAAACTGTGACGTGAATTGCGGGCCTCTGTCTGAAACGGCGTCTAACGGGAGGCCATGAATTCTGAACACATTCTCGATGATGATTTGTGCCGTCTCCTTAGCGGAAGGAAGTTTAGCGAGGAAGGAAGGGGAATGAAATGTGCCGCCTTAGAGAACCTATCGACAACCGTAAGAATCACAGTCTTCCCCGCAGACAAAGGCAGACCGGTAATGAAGTCTAGGGCGATGTGAGACCATGGCCGAGAAGGAATGGGGAGCGGTCTGAGACGACCGGCAGGAGGAGAGTTACCCGACTTAGTCTGCGCGCAGTCCGAACAAGCAGCCACGAAACGGCGCGTGTCACGCTCCTGAGTCGGCCACCAAAAGCGCTGGCGAATAGACGCAAGAGTGCCTCGAACACCGGGATGACCAGCTAACTTGGCAGAGTGAGCCCACTGAAGAACAGCCAGACGAGTGGAAACAGGAACGAAAAGGAGGTTACTAGGACAGCGCGCGGCGACGCAGTGTGCGTGAGTGCTTGCTTAACCTGTCTTTCAATTCCCCAGACTGTCAACCCGACAACACGCCCATAAGGAAGAATCCCCTCGGGATCAGTAGAAGCCACAGAAGAACTAAACAGACGGGATAAGGCATCAGGCTTGGTGTTTTGCTACCCGGACGGTAAGAAATCACAAACTCGAAACGAGCGAAAAACAACGCCCAACGAGCTTGACGGGCATTAAGTCGTTTGGCAGAACGGATGTACTCAAGGTTCTTATGGTCTGTCCAAACGACAAAAGGAACGGTCGCCCCCTCCAACCACTGTCGCCATTCGCCTAGGGCTAAGCGGATGGCGAGCAGTTCACGGTTACCCACATCATAGTTGCGCTCAGATGGCGACAGGCGATGAGAAAAATAAGCGCAAGGATGAACCTTATCGTCAGACCTGAAGCGCTGGGATAGAATGGCTCCCACGCCTACCTCTGAAGCGTCAACCTCGACAATGAATTGTCTAGTGACGTCAGGAGTAACGAGGATAGGAGCGGACGTAAAACGTTCTTTTAGAAGATCAAAAGCTCCCTGGGCGGAACCGGACCACTTAAAACACGTCTTGACAGAAGTAAGAGCTGTGAGAGGGGCAGCAACTTGACCGAAATTACGAATGAAACGCCGATAGAAATTAGCGAAACCTAAAAAGCGCTGCAACTCGACACGTGACCTTGGAACGGGCCAATCACTGACAGCTTGGACCTTAGCGGAATCCATCTGAATGCCTTCAGCGGAAATAACGGAACCGAGAAAAGTAACGGAGGAGACATGAAAAGAGCACTTCTCAGCCTTTACGTAGAGACAATTCTCTAAAAGGCGCTGTAGAACACGTCGAACGTGCTGAACATGAATCTCGAGTGACGGTGAAAAAATCAGGATATCGTCAAGATAGACAAAAACAAAGATGTTCAGCATGTCTCTCAGAACATCATTAACTAATGCCTGAAAAACAGCTGGCGCATTGGCGAGACCAAACGGCAGAACCCGGTACTCAAAATGCCCTAACGGAGTGTTAAACGCCGTTTTCCACTCGTCCCCCTCTCTGATGCGCACGAGATGGTAAGCGTTACGAAGGTCCAACTTAGTAAAGCACCTGGCTCCCTGCAGAATCTCGAAGGCTGATGACATAAGGGGGAAGCGGATAACGATTCTTAACCGTTATGTCATTCAGCCCTCGATAATCCACGCAGGGGCGCAGAGTACCGTCCTTCTTCTTAACAAAAAGAACCCCGCCCGGCCGGAGAGGAAGAAGGCACTATGGTACCGGCGTCAAGAGACACAGATAAATAATCCTCGAGAGCCTTACGTTCGGGAGCCGACAGAGAGTATAGTCTACCCCGAGGAGGAGTGGTCCCCGGAAGGAGATCAATACTACAATCATACGACCGGTGAGGAGGAAGGGAGTTGGCTCGGGACCGACTGAAGACCGTGCGCAGATCATGATATTCCTCCGGCACTCCTGTCAAATCGCCAGGTTCCTCCTGAGAAGTGGGGACAGAAGAAATGGGAGGGATGGCAGACATTAAACACTTCACATGACAAGAAACGTTCCAGGATAGGATAGAATTACTAGACCAATTAATAGAAGGATTATGACATACTAGCCAGGGATGACCCAAAACAACAGGTGTAAAAGGTGAACGAAAAATCAAAAAAAGAAATAGTCTCACTGTGGTTACCAGATACTGTGAGAGTTAAAGGTAGTGTCTCAAATCTGATACTGGGAAGATGACTACCATCTAAGGCAAACATGGGCGTAGGCTTGTCTAACTGTCTGAAAGGAATGTCATGTTTCCGAGCCCATGCTTCGTCCATGAAACAACCCTCAGCCCCAGAGTCAATCAAGGCACTGCATGTAGCACCCGAACCGGTCCAGCGTAGATGGACCGACATAGTAGTACAGGATCTAGATGAAGAGACCTGAGTAGTAGCGCTCACCAGTAGCCCTCCGCTTACTGATGAGCTCTGGCCTTTACTGGACATGAATTGACAAAATGTCCATCAAATCCGCAATAGAGGCACAGGCGGTTGTGATCCTCCGTTCCCTCTCCTTGGTCGAGATGCAAATACCTCCCAGCTGCATGGGCTCAGTCTCTGAGCCAGAGGAGGGAGATGGTTGCGATGCGGAGCAGGGAAACACCGTTGACGCGAGCTCTCTTCCACGAGCTTGGTGACGAAGATCTACCCGTCGTTCTATGCGGATGGCGAGAGCAATCAAAGAGTCCACACTGGAAGGAACCTCCCGAGAGAGAATCTCATCTTTGACCACTGCGTGGAGTCCCTCCAGAAAACGAGCGAGCAGCGCCGGCTCGTTCCAGTCACTAGAGGCAGCAAGAGTGCAAAACTCTATAGAGTAATCCGTTATGGATCGATCACCTTGGCATAGGGAAGCCAGGGCCCTAGAAGCCTCCCTACCAAAAACTGAACGGTCAAAAACCCGAATCATCTCCTCTTTAAAGTTCTGGTAATTGTTAGAACAATCAGCCCTTGCCTCCCAGATAGCTGTGCCCCACTCTCGAGCCCGGCCAGTAAGGAGTGAAATGACGTAAGCAACCCGAGCTCTCTCGCTAGAGTATGTGTTGGGTTGAGAGAGAACACAATATCACACTGGGTGAGAAAGGAGCGGCACTCCGTGGGCTGCCCGGAGTAGCAAGGTGGGTTATTAACCCTAGGTTCCGGAGGCTCGGCAGGCCAGGAAGTAACAGGTGGCACGAGACAAAGACTCTGGAACTGTCCAGAGAGGTCGGAAACCTGAGCGGCCAGGTTCTCCACGGCATGGCGAGCAGCAGACAATTCCTGCTCGTGTCTGCCGAGCATGGCTCCTTGGATCTCGACGGCAGTGTTACGAGCATCTGTAGTCGCTGGGTCCATTCCTTGGTCGGATCCTTCTGTTATGCAGGTGAATGAGGACCCAAAAGCGACTTGGCGAAAACAGAGTTTTTAATCCAGTAAAGTTACTTTACAAACAAAAGGCATAATACTACTCGTAATGACGAGAACAGACTGGAGACTTGATCAAGAACTGCAGGTTGCCTCGGGAAGGCACTTGAACCTAGCAGACTCAGACACCTGCTCACCACGCAGCATCTGAGGGAAACACGACACGACAGGGCAATACATAGACACAGCACGGTGAACAATAGATAAGGATCCGACAGGGCAGGAACGGAAAACAAGGAGAGAAATAGGGACTCTAATCAGGGAAAAGGATCGGGAACAGGTGTGGGAAGACTAAATGATTGATTAGGGGAATAGGAACAGCTGGGAGCAGGAACGGAACGATAGAGAGAAGAGAGAGTGAGAGAGTGAGAGAGGGAGGGGGAGAGAGAGGGATAGAAAGAGGGAAAGAACCTAATAAGACCAGCAGAGGGAAACGAATAGAAGGGGAAGCACAGGGACAAGACATGATAATCAATGACAAAACATGACAGTTTGTATTCGGTCATGTTTCCGGTCACCTTGCCCTGATTAAAAGCAGTGTTTCGGGCTTTCAGTTTCACGCGAATGCTGCCATCAATCCACGGTTTCTGGTTTGGGAATGTTTTAATCGTTGCTATGGGAACGACATCTTCAACGCACGTTCTAATGAACTCGCTCTCCGAATCAGCGTATTCGTCAATGTTGTTGTCTGACGCAATACGAAACATATCCCAGTCCGCGTGATGGAAGCAGTCTTGGAGTGTGGAATCAGATTGGTCGGACCAGCGTTGAACAGACCTCAGCGCGGGAGCTTTTTGTTTTAGTTTCTGTCTGTAGGCAGGGATCAACAAAATGGAGTCGTGGTCAGCTTTTCCGAAAGGAGGTTGGGGCAGGGCCTTATATGCGTCGCGGAAGTTAGAATAGCAGTGATCCAAGGTTTTTCCAGCCCTGGTTGCGCAATCGATATGCTGATAAAATTTAGAGAGTCTTGTTTTCAGATTAGCCTTGTTAAAATCCCCAGCTACAATGAATGCAGCCTCCGGATAAATGGATTCCAGTTTGCAAAGAGTCAAATAAAGTTCGTTCAGAGCCATCGATGTGTCTGCTTGGGGGGGAATATATACGGCTGTGATTATAATCGAAGAGAATTCCCTTGGAAGATAATGCGGTCGACATTTGATTGTGAGGAATTCTAAATCAGGTGAACAGAAGGACTTGAGTACCTGTATGTTGTTATGATCACACCACGTCACGTTAACCATGAAGCATACGCCCCCGCCCCTCTTCTTACCAGAAAGATGTTTGTTTCTGTCGGCGCGATGCGTGGAGAAACCCGCTGGCTGCACCGATTCCGATAGCGTCTCTCCAGTGAGCCATGTTTCCGTGAAGCAAAGAACGTTACAGTCTCTGATGTCCCTCTGGAATGCTACCCTTGCTCGGATTTCATCAACCTTGTTGTCAATAGACTGGACATTGGCGAGAAGAATGCTAGGGAGTGGTGCACGATGTGCCCGTCTCCAGAGTCTGACCAGAAGACCGCTCCGTTTCCCCCTTTTACGAAGTCGTTTTTTTGGGCTGCCGGCTGGGATCCATTCCGTTGTCCTGGGTGAAAGGCAGAACACAGGATCCGCTTCGTGAAAGTCATATTCTTGGTCGTATTGATGGTGAGTTGACGCTGCTCTTATGTTCAGTAGTTCTTCTCGACTGTATGTAATGAAACCTAAGATGACCTGGGGTACTAATGTAAGAAATAGCACATAAAAAAAAAACTGCATAGTTTCCTAGGAACGCGAAGCGAGGCGGCCATCTCTGTCGGCGCTGGAAGTAGGGGAAACAGAGGGTTAAATACACAACAGGTAATGAATGGGATTGAAACCAGGTGTATGGGAAGACAAGACAAAACCAATGGAAAATTAAAAATGGATCAATGATGGCTAGAAGACCGGTGACGTCGACCACCGAGCACCGCCCACCGAGCACCGCCCGAACAAGGAGAGGCAACGACTTCGTTGTTGCCCTTGTAATTATGGAGTGTGTTGCTCTTTTAATTATGGAGTGTGTTGCCCTTGTAATTATGGAGTGTGTTGCTCTTTTAATTATGGCGTGTGTTGCTCTTTTAATTATGGAATGTGTTGCTCTTGTAATTTTGGAGTGTGTTGCTCTTTTAATTATGGAGTGTGTTGCTCTTTTAATTATGGAGTGTGTTGCCCTTGTAATTATGGAGTGTGTTGCCCTTGTAATTATGGAGTGTGTTGCCCTTGTAATTATGGAGTGTGTTGCTCTTTTAATTATGGAGTGTGTTGCTCTTTTAATTATGGAGTGTGTTGCTCTTTTAATTATGGAGTGTGTTGCTCTTTTAATTATGGAGTGTGTTGCTCTTTTAATTATGGAGTGTGTTGCTCTTTTAATTATGGAGTGTGTTGCTCTTTTAATTATGGAGTGTGTTGCTCTTTTAATTATGGAGTGTGTTGCTCTTTTAATTATGGAGTGTGTTGCCCTTGTAATTATGGAGTGTGTTGCTCTTTTAATTATGGAGTGTGTTGCTCTTTTAATTATGGAGTGTGTTGCTCTTTTAATTAAGGAGTGTACGTATTAGTTTTGTATGACAGAGTGAGTCTCCAGATTGTGTGCAGAATAATGAGTGGCGTGAACTGATGATGCTTGTGTCTTTGTGTCTGGTTGTTCAGATAGGCAAAAGACACAAGAGCTTCTATCACTGTGTTTTCAGTTACCTACTCTATCTGGCTGCACGGCTCTCCCCCTTTCTACTGTATCCCTCTCGTTCTCACACCCTTATGTGAACGTTGTGGGAACGGTGTGGGAACGTTGTGGGAACTTCATAATTTAAGCAGTGGGTCTCACGGTCCCTATCTGCTGTAAAGAATAGGCTTGGAGTCTGGACATTACAAAACTATAGATTCCATTCACAACCGGGAACTCATTACAGCCCTTTCAACCACCACAGTAGATTAACACTGCAGAATAGTAGAATAGCAGTCTCACAGGCCTCCATCGGGACATAGCAGGGACATTGAAGCACAACAACAAAGGCAGATTTTAATCATGGTTTCTGGGAGAATGTGTTTATATGTTAGGGTAAATACGAGTGTGGTCAGGCCAAGGGATTGTGTTCACAGTTTCACTCTGGTCGCTATAGGAAAAACAGGGACGCTGGAGTAAAAGCATGCAGTAAAAGCACACACACACACACACACACACACACACACACACACACACACACACACACACACACACACACACACACACACACACACACACACACACACACACACACACACACACACACACACACACACACACACACACACACACACACACACACACACACACACACACACACACACACACACACACACACTTTCTTAAGCATGCTGTAGGAAGCTCCATTGTTTGTTCTTCCATCCATAGCTCATGTGAAGGCTGTTGTGTAGACATATCCTAAGTGCATAGGGTTTAGGGTTAGTGTCTTTGTGTGTGTAAATACACGTAAATACTTGTCCCTCTCCCAGCGAGCCCAGTCCGAGGGTGGTCCAGTCTGTTAAAGAGAGAGAGAGAGAGAGAGAGAGAGAGAGAGAGAGAGAGAGAGAGAGAGAGAGAGAGAGAGAGAGAGAGAGAGAGAACAACTAGACCACTAGGTTCTTGTTATGTGACCAACGACATGGACAGAGGACGGTTCACAATGATTGACATTACTCCATCGTGCATACATTTGTTCCTTTGTCATTTTGTCAACCTTTCTTTTTTCGGTTGGTGTTTTTTTGTGTCATTTTAGTGGAAGTTAATGTAAAAAATATATCATTGATGATAGGATTTTCTTCTCTCAGCACCATAAGGAAAGACAATGTGTGGCTTGTTAGCAATGGTTGTGCTATTCTAACTCTGTACTTCATGCAGTTCATTGGGCAGACACATGCTGTGCATATGTTGTGTCCTACCTAGACACATGTCCCATGCATCAGATACACTACATTAAACGTTTACAAGATTACCAACTAAAGATGAGACTTACAATAACACTTTCCCTTCTTCTTTTAATGACAGATGCCAATGTTCAGAACAACCACCAGTCCCCAAATCACATCTCCAATCTTCAGAATAACCACCAGTCCCCAAATCACATCTCCAATGTTCAGAACAACCACCAGTCCCCAAATCACATCTCCAATTTTCAGAACAACCACCAGTCCCCAAATCACATCTCCAATGTTCAGAACAACCACCAGTCCCCAAATCACATCTCCAATTTCCAGAACAAACACCAGTCCCCAAATCACATCTCCAATGTTCAGAACAAACACCAGTCCCCAAATCACATCTCCAATGTTCAGAACAAACACCAGTCCCCAAATCACATCTCCAATGTTCAGAACAAACACCAGTCCCCAAATCACATCTCCAATGTTCAGAACAAACACCAGTCCCCAAATCATATCTCCAATGTTCAGAACAAACACCAGTCCCCAAATCACATCTCCAATGTCCAGAAGAACCACCAGTCCCCAAATCACATCTCCAATGTTCCGACAAGATACAAACTGTACACTCCCCAATCTGATGACTTGGTGGTGTGTGTACTGTAAGGGGATTTTATTTAACCTTTATCACTGAGTCCAATGTCTCTTTTACAGATGAGCCCTGAATTACATAAATTACAGAACATTTATGAAAATATAAATACAAAATACAAACAGAAAGAAAAACACAGTCATAAAAAACAAACACGTGAATCAGTGATAATGTAACGGTTTTCATGTGGTGAAGGAGAGTCGGACCAAACTGCAGCGTGTAGATTGCGATCCATGTTTAATAAAACAACGTAACACGAATCAAAACACAAACTCAACAAAACAATAAACGTAATGAAAACCGAAACAGCCTAAAATGGTGCAAACTAACACAGAATAAGGACATCAAGACACTAAGGACAATCACCCACAACACAACCAAAGAATATGGCTGCCTAAATATGGTTTCCAATCAGAGACAACGATAAACACCTGCCTCTGATTGAGAACCACTTCAGACAGCCATAGACTTACCTAGAACACCCCACTAAGCTACAATCCCACTACATACACACCACATACAAAAACCCATGTCATACCCTGGCCTCACCAAATAAATGAAGATAAACACAAAATACTTCGACCAGGGCGTGACAGATAAGGTCATTATGTGTATAAAATCATAAATCTCTGGGAGCTGCAACACAAATGAACTGGGGTTACTAATGCATCTGTAGAAGGGGGAGAAGGGGAGAAAGGACAGAGGGATGGAGAGAAGGAGAGAACAGGCAGTGTTTTGGTGTAGAAGGAAGAGGAGGAGGGAGGAAGGGATGGAGGGAGGAGAGAAGGAGAGAACAGGCAGTGTTTTGGTGTAGAAGGAAGAGGAGGAGGGAGGAAGGGATGGAGGGAGGAGAGAAGGAGAGAACAGGCAGTGTTTTGGTGTAGAAGGAAGAGGAGGAGGGAGGAAGGGATGGAGGGAGGAGAGAAGGAGAGAACAGGCAGTGTTTTGGTGTAGAAGGAAGAGAAGGAGAAGGGAGGAGGGAGGAAGGGATGGAGGGAGGAGAGAAGGAGAGAACCGGCAGTGTTTTGATGTAGAAGGAAGAGAAGGAGAAGGGAGGAGGGAAGAAGGGATGGAGGGAGGAGAGAAGGAGAGAACAGACAGTGTTTTGATGTAGAAGGAGAAGGGAGAAGGGAGGAGAGAAGGAGAGAACAGGCATCGTTTTGGTGTCGAAGGAAGAGAAGGAGAAGGGAGGAGGGAAGAAGAGATGGAGGGAGGAGAGAAGGAGAGAACAGGCAGTGTTTTGGTGTAGAAGGAAGAGAATGAGAAGGGAGGAGGGAGGAAGGGATGGAGGGAGGAGAGAAGGAGAGAACAGGCAGTGTTTTGGTGTAGAAGGAAGAGAAGGGAGGAGGGAGGAGAGAAGGAGAGAACAGGCAGTGTTTTGATGTAGAAGGAGAAGGGAGAAGGGAGGAGAGAAGGAGAGAACAGGCAGTGTTTTGGTGTAGAAGGAAGAGAAGGGAGGAGGGAGGAGAGAAGGAGAGAACAGGCAGTGTTTTGGTGTTTAGCTGCTTGGAGAAACCTCTGCCAAGTGTTGTAATAAAACTAAAGATGATCCACTCTACTCTGTAGCAGCGTTTATCCCACTACTGTACAGGGTCTTGAAGCATGTGGGAACTCAGAGGGCTCAGTTACCTTAGCTTTCTTGGGAACAGGAACAAAAAAGCAGCGGTGGAGAGAGGGAATTAATATCAAGTTTGATCATCCAAAGTACATTAAGAGGGTTTTTCTGTGTGTGTGTTTTAACAAGGTTTCTATGAGTGTGTTTGTTAAGAGGTTTAATGATTTATATAACTCACTGTGTTCATTTTCCAATAACATGCAATAGACGGAGCATTCGCTGATGAGATAGAGGAACAGTAATTGTTAGGAACGTTGGGAATAAATTAAAGAGGTAAATCCAATCTTATGAAAATCTGATGTTTTTCCGGATATTTTCACTGGAAAAAATGGATTTCTGTCATTTGGCCTCAAAATAGCTTATTGTCTCTGAGGATTTCATTGACATGAGATGATGAGGATGAGGAGGTGTGTGTGTGTATGTATGTGTGTGTTTGTGTGTGGGGGAGGGGGGGGGGTGATTGCGTGTGTGTAAGTGTGTGTGCGTTCAACACAATCCTGTTCTTCATGGGGACTAACAGAATAGTGAGATCACAGTCCCGGCATACAGTAATTGTCATCTATTCATAAACTTAAATGTGACATATTTAACATTTACGACTACAGTTCCTGTTTCCTTGTTATTAACTGGTATCTTGTTCAGTATGTGTGGCTAGTTGTCACATCTTCATGGTGTGAACTGTTCCTCTGCTTCTAGTGTAACCTGTAAACACTGTCTAAGCTGTTACGTTGACATGCTTCCTGATGTCAATCGTGAGTCCGTTGTCTCTACAGCTGTTAGTGTCATTGTGATTGTCCACTTTAAGGGATGTTATACCTTTATACTGAGGTTAACATATCTCCAAAGGTGTTTAACCTCTCTAGGTTACGTGGGACGGTAGCGTCCCACCTGGCCAACATCTGGTGAAATTGCAGAGCGCCAAATTCAGAATACAGTATTATACATATTTAACTTTCATAAAATCACAAGTGCATTACATCAAAATAAAGCTTAACTTCCTGTTAATCCAGCCAAGGTGTCAGATTTCAAAAAGGCTTTTACGGCAAAAGCAAACCATGCGATTATCTGAGGACAGCGCCCCGCATACAAATGCATGTCAAATCATTTTCAACCAGGCAGTTGCGACACGAAATTCAGAAATAGCGATATAATAAATGCCTTACCTTTGAAGATCTTCTTCTGTTGGCACTCCAAAAGGTCTCAGTTACAGTGGGGCAAAAAAGTATTTAGTCAGCCACCAATTGTGCAAGTTCTCCCACTTAAAAAGATGTGAGAGGCCTGTAATTTTCATCATAGGTACACTTCAACTATGACAGGCAAAATGAGAAAATTACATTGTAGGATTTTTAACTTTTTCTCAAGAATGTTGATATCTAGTGGAAGCCCTAGGAACTGCTATCATGAGGATTTCGCCTTATAATAAAAGTACCAGCCATTGAAATCAGTGTTATGCTGAATTTCTTTCTTTTTGGGATGTTTTTTTGTCCTTGGGGTTTCGCCTGCCATTTCAGTTCTGTTATACTCACAGACATTATTTTAATAGTTTTAGAAACTTTAGAGTGATTTCTATCCAAATCTACCAATTATATGCATATCAGCTTCTGGGCCTGAGTAGCAGGCAGTTTACTTTGGGCATGCTTTTCATCCGGTCATCAAAATACCTCCCCCTAGCCCAAAGAGGTTTCAACATTGTGGGTCTAATAGTGTATGTTTCTCTCTGTGTGTTTGTGTTTGTGTTGTGTAGGGGTCAGTGGAGCCAAGTCTTCTCTCACCCTGGACTAAAGTGACCCCGGCTTCAGAACTGAACCATACAGCATCACCACTCACTGACTGGTAAGGATAGTTCATAATAGAATATATGCTATTTAGCAGACCCTTCTATGCACAGTCATGCATGCGTAGAGTTAAAATACGGGTGGGCTCAGGAATTGTACCCACTATCCTGGCATCACATGTGCTATGCTCTGTCAACGGAGCTACAGATGATTGTTAACTTATTGTCTTCTCCTCGCGTTGCTCTTAGACATGTACAGTATTAGTAGTAGTAGTATCTGGTTACGTTCCATACGTTTTGACTCTAGAGGCTCTAGAGTTTCTTTGTTCCTTTTGTAACATTTTTAGGGATACCTTAAGGGCTCTTAAATTCCAAATCAAATAGCTAAATGATCCTTGGTACAGTATGACCATTTTTAAACAATTCCATATATCTTAGTAGAACCCCCTCTCCCCCGGCTTAGACAGGGCTTAGACTAGAGAGTTAATGATGTGACCCACCTTACACTAACAGTACATTATAACTAATGATGATACCCACCTTACACTAACAGTACATTATAACTAATGATGTGACCCATCTTACACTAACAGTACATTATAACTAATGATGTGACCCACCTTACACTAACAGTACATTATAACTAATGATGATACCCACCTTACACTAACAGTACATTATAACTAATGATGTGACCCACCTTACACTAACAGTACATTATAAACTAATGATGTGACCCACCTTACACTAACAGTACATTATAACTAATGATGATACCCACCTTACACTAACAGTACATTATAAACTAATGATGTGACCCACCTTACACTAACAGTACATTATAACTAATGATGATACCCACCTTACACTAACAGTACATTATAACTAATGATGATACCCACCTTACAATAACAGTACATTATAACTAATGATGATACCCACCTTACACTAACAGTACATTATAACTAATGATGTGACCCATCTTACACTAACAGTACATTATAACTAATGATGATACCCACCTTACACTAACAGTACATTATAACTAATGATGATACCCACCTTACACTAACAGTACATTATAACTAATGATTATACCCACCTTACACTAACAGTACATTATAACTAATGATGATACCCACCTTACACTAACAGTACATTATAACTAATGATGATACCCACCTTACACTAACAGTACATTATAACTAATGCTGATACCCACCTTACACTAACAGTACATTATAACTAATGATGATACCCACCTTACACTAACAGTACATTATAACTAATGATGTGACCCACCTTACACTAACAGTACATTATAACTAATGATGATACCCAGCTTACACTAACAGTACATTATAACTAATGATATTAATGATGTGACCCACCTTACACTAACAGTACATTATAACTAATGATGATACCCACCTTACACTAACACTACATTATAACTAATGATGATACCCACCTTACACTAACACTACATTATAACTAATGATGTGACCCACCTTACACTAACACTACATTATAACTAATGATGTGACCCACCTTACACTAACAGTACATTATAACTAATGATATGAATGATGTGACCCACCTTACACTAACAGTACATTATAACTAATGATGATACCCACCTTACACTAACACTACATTATAACTAATGATGTGACCCACCTTACACTAACACTACATTATAACCAATGATGATACCCACCTTACACTAACAGTATATTATAACTAATGATGTGACCCACCTTACACTAACAGTATATTATAACTAATGATATTAATGATGTGACCCACCTTACACTAACAGTATATTATAACTAATGATATTAATGATGTGACCCATCTTACACTAACAGTATATTATAACTAATTATATTAATGATGTGACCCACCTTACACTAACAGTACATTATAACTAATGATGATACCCACCTTACACTAACAGTACATTATAACTAATGATGATACCCACCTTACACTAACAGTACATTATAACTAATGATGATACCCACCTTACACTAACAGTACATTATAACTAATGATGTGACCCACCTTACACTAACAGTACATTATAACTAATGATGATACCCACCTTACACTAACAGTACATTATAACTAATGATGATACCCACCTTACACTAACAGTACATTATAACTAATGATGTGACCCACCTTACACTAACACTACATTATAACTAATGATGATACCTACCTTACACTAACAGTACATTATAACTAATGATGTGACCCACCTTACACTAACACTACATTATAACTAATGATGATACCTACCTTACACTAACAGTACATTATAACTAATGATGTGACCCACCTTACACTAACAGTACATTATAACTAATGATGATACCCACCTTACACTAACAGTACATTATAACTAATGATGTGACCCACCTTACACTAACAGTGCATTATAACTAATGACGATACCCATCTTACACTAACACTACATTATAACTAATGATGTGACCCACCTTACACTAACAGTACATTATAACTAATGATGATACCCACCTTACACTAACAGTACATTATAACTAATGATGATACCCACCTTACACTAACAGTACATTATAACTAATGATGATACCCACCTTACACTAACAGTACATTATAACTAATGATGATACCCACCTTACACTAACAGTACATTATAACTAATGATGATACCCACCTTACACTAACAGTACATTATAACTAATGATGTGACCCACCTTACACTAACAGTACATTATAACTAATGATGATACCCACCTTACACTAACAGTACATAATAACTAATGATGATACCCACCTTACACTAACAGTACATTATAACTAATGATGATACCCACCTTACACTAACAGTTCATTATAACTAATGATGATACCCACCTTACACTAACAGTACATTATAACTAATGATGATACCCACCTTACACTAACAGTACATTATAACTAATGATGATACCCACCTTACACTAACAGTACATTATAACTAATGATGATACCCACCTTACACTAACAGTACATTATAACTAATGATGATACCCACCTTACACTAACAGTACATTATAACTAATGATGATACCCACCTTACACTAACAGTACATTATAACTAATGATGATACCCACCTTACACTAACAGTACATTATAACTAATGATGTGACCCACCTTACACTAACAGTACATTATAACTAATGATGATACCCACCTTACACTAACAGTACATTATAACTAATGATGATACCCACCTTACACTAACAGTACATTATAACTAATGATGATACCTACCTTACACTAACAGTACATTATAACTAATGATGATACCCACCTTACACTAACAGTACATTATAACTAATGATGTGACCCACCTTACACTAACAGTGCATTATAACTAATGATGATACCCATCTTACACTAACACTACATTATAACTAATGATGTGACCCACCTTACACTAACACTACATTATAACTAATGATGTGACCCACCTTACACTAACACTACATTATAACTAGCGATGTGACCCACCTTACACAAGCAGTGCATTATAACTAATGTTAAGGATGTTTAAGCTAATAACTGTCACTCAGTTCATATCTGGAATATTGTTAGATGCACACGTGTGTGTGTGTGTGTGTGTGTGTGTGTGTGTGTGTGTGTGTGTGTGTGTGTGTGTGTGTGTGTGTGTGTGTGTGTGTGTGTGTGTGTGTGTGTGTGTGTGTGTGTGTGTGTGTGTGTGTGTGTGTGTGTGTGTGTGTGTGTGACTCCATCGTGTCACTGCAGTGTTATGTTCACAGCTTGTGGTCATGTCCCAGGCCTGATTATGAGATTGGTTTGGCAGCGGTCACCATTCTGTTACACTGACCCGGACACTGCCCACTGTGCGTGTGTGTGTGTGAAGAGGAGGGGGCCTCTACACGCTGTGTGTGTGTGTCTGAACCCCCTCTCAGCATGGTTAGCTGCTCTTTTACATCAGTCCCCATCCATCCCTACTTTGCCACAGAGCCTGTATAGATCTGATGAGAGACAACCTGCTGTTTAAACAAAGAACGGGTTAAATGAATCATCATCAAACATGAACTATAAACACCTTTTATTCTCCTAAAGATACTGCACATGTATTGAATCTATTGTCTAACGATCATGGAAAAGCAACCCCTTTTGAGGACATTTTCACCCTGTAAAACATCGAAGTCCAACCTCTAGGCATTCTCATTGTAATGTCCTCCAAACATCAGTATTTCATATGCTGTGTCTCTGATCCAGACGACATATCAGTCTGTCCCTTGTGCCTGCCTGTTTCGTCCCTATCCCTGTCCCTGTCCCTGTCCCTGTCCCTGTCCCTGTCCCTGTCCCTGTCCCTGTCCCTGTCCCTGTCCCTGTCCCTGTCCCTGTCCCTGTCCCTGTCCCTGTCCCTGTCCCTGTCCCTGTCCCTGTCCCTGTCCCTGTCCCTGTCCCTGTCCCTGTCCCTGTCCTCGTCCTTCTATAGTGACCATGGTATAGAGTAATTGGCCACTAGCTTGCCTGTGACTGGCTGTGATCAGTGGAATGATGGGAACGTATCGGTGCTTGGAGAGAGCAGCTATTAAAACATTACAACAGCCATTACTGCCGCCTGTCTGGACTAACGAACATATGCTTCCTCTACCAACGCCTAAACTCTTATTTATGGATTTAATTTAATGTGCAGGAAGAAATTTCAATTAAATCTGGTCTTCTGCTGCCTCCGGAGAGTGGCAGAGTATAATAACATGGTAATTTTTTATACATCTTTATGAGGAATGAGAAAATTAATTATTTGTGACAAGCTGTAATGATTGGGACTTGGAACAGTTGTAGCTGAACAGTTTGAGGCTCGTTTTTTCTGGCACTGAGCTGAAAGAGAAAGAGGTGAAGCTTGCACAGGAGCACACATGCACAGACACACACACACCAACACACATAGATAAAGGCGTGCACGCTCACACTGAAACAATTCTGGGATGTTTTCATTCATGCTCTGTAGAGTTAGGCGGTTACTTTTGTGCTTTCAAAGCACTGTTCCTACGTCTTTTCCAGGATGGTCAGATAGTGAAGATGTAGAAAGGGATAACAGTAGGGGGAGGCAGAGCAGAGGAGACAGTGGGAGAGGAGAGTGGGGAGGGGAGGGGGGGGGGGTCTCCTGTAGGGAAAGTCGGGAGTCTTGTCTTGTAAATGAGTCATGCAGGCAGGGGATCCTGTTCCCCTGTCTGATGTCATCACCGTGTTTGATGTCATTAGAGTGCGTGTACTAGAGTGTACCGTAAAGGAACAGCAGGTCCTCCACGTCAAGGTCACCACACATTATTATTCACAGGCTACAGCCTTCCGGAACAGGGCCCATCACTTTAATAATGATCACACAACCCCCCTCGCTCCCTCTCTCTCTCTCTCTCTCTCTCTCTCTCTCTCTCTCTGAGGGAAATGTTTGATATTATGCAGTTCATATATCCAGTAGAGGTTGATACTATAGTTGTGTTTCAGAACAATATCAGTCTCCAAATTGTCAGGGACATTCTGTGGCACACTAAATACACTTGACTGGACAGTCTCTGTGAGTGTAGGGGTGGACAAGCTATGTGTGTTTGTGCGGCCAACTGAAAGTGGGCATTAGTGTCCTCCGAATGTGTCACCAGGTTAGAAGAGGGCCACCTGTGGGCCACCTGTGTGTGTGTGTTTTCGTTTATCCTGTTTCATTTTGTCATGTGCTGTTAAATGATTAATCCACTGTCCCCCCTGATGGGAACCCCCTCCCCCCCTGGGAAAGAAAACAGCAGGCCCCACCCTCCCTCTGCATTACACATGACTGGACAGGGACGGACCACAGGTGTCGCCAAGCGAAGAGCCCGCTCTGTCTGCCTAACAATAGCTAATCTTCCATGCTGTGTTTGTCTTTGTGTGTGTGTGTGTAGGTCTGTGTGTTCGCTTGGAAAATGAGAAAAAAGTGGCAATATTATTGCTGTTTGTCACTCTTGAGCCAACATAGCAACAACATAGCCAGAAACACTTACTCAAAATATTAAAATCAGTCCAAGATAAATCAAGAAATCTATTATTAATTTGGAAGTTTTTCCTGAGTGCTTAGTTGCGCAATTTTACATCTAGGTAAGATGTTTTGTGCAGTATTTCTCAAGAGAAAACTAGTCGTCTCTTGTTGAATGACAACGAACACTTCATTGAAGAACCCCGTCCATAGATCCCACTCCTAATACAGAGGAGTACTGTTGACCAATCACCGACGAAGGGGCCTACACTTCAGCTACAGAACTTTGAATTGCCTCAAGAAATGTTGTCCAGAACAGCCGGAAAGAAATTCCTGCTGAACAGCAAAATTAACAAAAACATCACAACACTTCGTCATAATATGTACGCAAACTGTTTTGACTGGGAAGCATGCGACAGGCTTAGCGGTCCCTCTTGCTCTGTATTTTTGAACCGGAGGTCACTTTCTCTCCCAGAGTTCCCTGCTAATGAAGCCCCACCTTCATGCAAATGATCATACTGTTAACCCCAATCAGAGGAGTCGCTGAGTCTGCATCAATCCCCATCTCCCTGAGTGCTACAAGGTTCCGCCGTCACAGACACACAGGTAATTAACGTGACTTAGACAGTGAGAGACTGCGAGCCACTGGGGTGTGTGTGTTACAAATGGGATTCAACCTCGTGTCAAGGTACTATTACGACTGAGTACACAGGTTATCACCCAAGGGTACACTCACTTTAGTCTCAATTAGCCATTACTGTTGTCTTGTCTGAACATGACGGAAGGTGTTCCTTGTGGATCACAATGATCTGGCTCTGAAGGTTAGCTGTTCCTAGCATCTTATTTAATAAGAAATACCATTTAACAGATGGTTTTATCCAAATTGACTTACAGTCATGCGTGCATACGATTTATGTACAGGTGGTCCCAGGAATCGAACCATCTACCCTGGCATTACAAGCATCATGCTCTACCAACTGAGCTACAGAGGACCATCTTGGCTTCATGTTTATTTTGTCTGTCTGTGACTGACTGAAGGTGTTAGTTCTCGGTTTAGTGTCTCTAAGCTCGGTGTTATTTCCTGTTGTCCTGTAAGGGTCTAGCCTGTTTGACTTGGATGACTGTGAATGGTTGGCGGTTGGTGCTGAACCGATGACCCTGAAACTACAGTTCCTAACAGTGGTCCAGTGTTAGTGATGCTCTGAGACAAACACAGGAAATGTTGAATGATGTGCAGCCCACATGTTTGAGATGTCACAGAGGCTTGAGGTAGAAGTTGCTGTTAACCACACATCTACAATCAGTTTACCCTCACCCCCAATCGTAACCTTAACCAAGAGGTGGATGGATAAAGATCTTGGACCAGTGGTAATAGGAGAGACTATCTACATCATGATGAAGGTTACAGATTCACAGGTGAATGTTTTTGGTGTGTCACTGAGATGTCAGTCGCTCCATTGGTATTCACTGTCTATCTCCCGATCCCTCTTCTTTAATGCATTCTCAGACATATCTGCTGCTCTGCTGTGTGCACATGCATGTGTCTGTACGTGCGTGCATGTACTTTTCTGTATGCATGCGTGCATGCGTGTGAGTGTGTGTGTGTGTGTATAGCCTGCTTCCGAGACAGAAGACGACGGGGTTACAAGTGAAGAGTACTTGTTCCTTAGAACACCCTGGTATCCATTCCAGAGGACACACACACACACCATGTATCCCAAATTGCCCCCTTTTCCTACATAGTGCACTACTTTTCACCAAGGCCATATGGGTCCTGGTTTAAAGTAGTGCACTATATAGGGAATAGGTTGCCATTTGGGATGTAGACATACTGATCACTGATTAAGTATTCATATCATTAGCCCTCAGGCCATAGGGGAGTATCCTAGTTAGAGGACTATTGAAAGAGTACCATAAGAGAACTGTCATTGGGTTGACTGGCATAAACCAATCAGCATTTCCCATGATCTTCTATTCAATTACCGTAGTTACATTCTGAATTCAATCTATTCTCAATGAAAAACAACACAATTATTGATTTGACTAGAGAGTACATCAATGTTCGTCTTGTCTTGTACTTTAGTTGTTTAAGGCTATTCAACTGGTGGCCCGCGGGCCAGATCTGGGCCATTTAACAGTTTAGAATGGCCCTTAGATCCCCATAGACATCTGATGTTTAGTGCCAAAAGGAGCCCTCGTGCAATATTCTCCAATGGGAGAATCTGTTTTCCTGTAGTCCTGTCCATTAAATGCGGTCAATCAATATCACCCGACATACCAGTTCAAGCCAATCAGAAATGCTAACAGGGGTACAGGGTCAGGGTCCGATCATCATCTAGCCTGCAACGTCGCTTCGTAGTCTGATGAGCAGCACAATCTACTTTTACATAACGACGTTCGGTGGCTAAGCAATGGTAATAAAGCGATTGAGAGAGCAGCCTATGTGCGTTTAGGGAGGAGACGGCTGCTTATCTCCGTGATTGCCATCACAAGAAAGCAAACACATGACTAGTGGAGATGCTTGAAGAGGAGTTCCTATCAAGCAATTGAATGGATTTAATTTTGGACTACTTCTTTTCAAAATAAATGTTTTATTTTTGTCCTCTGATTTGAGCCCAAACAAAACACCTCATTTCCCTTCGCTGCGCAACTATATTCAGTCATCATTAGTACAGATTACTCCCGTGATGTCGGAGTTTTTAGATAAACCGAAAGCTTTGCAATGAGATTTGATGTGTTTAAGTCCCCACAGATGTGGTGCAGTTTGTTACAGGGAGCTGTCCTCTACTGATGCGGGTGAGAGAGACTTCTGCACAAAAGCTAGTCAACTAAGGCCATTCATAAAAGGTTTCTATGTGTAAAAAAACAACAACAAAGGCCTCCCGGGTGGCGCAGTGGTCTAGGGCACTGCATTGCAGCACTAGCTGTGCCACCAGAGAATCTGGGTTTGTGCCCAGGCTGTCGCAGCCGGCCGCGACCGGGAGGTCTGTGGGGCGATGCACAATTGTCCGTGTTAGGGAGGGTTCGGCTGCTGGGGTTATCCTTGTCTCATCGCGCACTAGCGACTCCTGTGGCGGGCCGGGTGCAGTGCACGCTAACCAGGTCGCCAGGTTCACGGTGTTTCCACCGACACATTGGTGCGGCTGGCTTCCGGGTTGGATGCGCGCTGTGTTAAGAAACAGTGCGGATTGGTTGGGTTGTGTATCGGAGGACGCGTGACTTTTGACCTTTGTCTCTCCCGAGCCCGGACAGGAGTTGTAGCGTTGAGACAAGATAGTAGCTACTAAACAATTGGATTCCACGAAAAGGGGGAAAAATAAATAAAAACACAACAACAAGACAGATAAATGAACTCAATTATAAAGAAATCGAAAATAGAACAAAATAGGGTGCTGGTCAACTGAGATATTCCATGCATAAAAGGTTTTCTATGTCTAAATAAAAACAATGTATGTAAAATGGACAGAACAGTGGAAATGTATTAATGTGTTCCAGGTCAACTTTATTATAAGTAAATATGTGTTCCATTATTTAAACAATTTGATGCACTAAATGAGGCTAATCTTAAAGCACTTATAATGTACTTTCAGCAAATGTTAATTTCATAAAAGTGCCTTATAAGATTATAATTGTGTTTGTGCATTGTTTTTTATACCGGTCTTAGGAGTAATACCATGTAGAAAATAACAAATCTGGCCGTAAGAATATAGTTGAATAGCCCTGGTTGAACAACAACAAGTACCTCATGTGAACTCACAATAACTTCCTGAACTATTCACATGGTAGGTTGTCAGTGCTTTCCCCTGAAGAGGCTCTGTTCTCGCTCCCTCTTTCTCCTTCTCTTTCCACTTTGTCTCTTCCTCTCCTCGCTCTCTTTACTCGCTCTCTCTGCTATTTCTCTCTTTCTCTCTCTTTCTCTTTTACTCTCTCTTGGGGTTTCTTGGTGGGTCTGGAGAAGGTAAGAGAGACAGGGAGAGAGAGAGAAAGAAATACAACCCCGTCTCTAAAATGGACACTGTGGACAGCCAGCCATCCGGGGCTCCATTGTTCCCCTGTGTGATGTGGAGAAGAAAGGCAGATGGAGAGAAAGAAAGAAGAGAGGGAGAGAGAAGAAAGAGTTGTTTGATAGTGCTGTGGAGTCTGTGTGAATGAACAGTGAAGGGCACCCATTGTCTTCCAGCGACCTCCATTTGGTACTGTATGGTCCCTTTTACTGCACTGTCTACCGCCACAATACCTCCTTTCTGCTCCTCCTCTCTCTTAAAGAAAAAAGGGATTAGTAAAACAGAGGAATTGCGTGTCCAGATTCCCAACTATCAGCCACAACGCACACAAAAGAGGGCAGAGATTTTCTCTCCTCTCCTCTCCTCTCCTCTCCTCTCCTCTCCTCTCCTCTCCTCTCCTCTCCTCTCCTCTCCTCTCCTCTCCTCTCCTCTCCTCTCCTCTCCCCTCCCCTCCTCTCCTCTCCTCTCCTCTCCTCTCTTCTCCTCTCCTCTTCTCTCCTCTCCGCTCCTCTCGTCTCCCCTCTTCTACCCTCCCCTCCTCCTCCTCCTCCTCCTCCATCTCCTCCTCCCCTTCTCTCTCTCTCTCTCTCTCTCTCTCTCTCTCTCTCTCTCTCTCTCTCTCTCTCTCTCTCTCTCTCTCTAGTTAGCTGAGGTAAATGTGATTGTGGTAATGTTTTTAACTACCAGAGGAATGCAGGGTATTTTAGGCCGGGGAATGACGGACAAGAGCAGCTGCATTTCCTGTTTATCCAGCTCATGTCTGAGATACTGGAGAGGAACAGGGGATGCATTCATCCCTCCTTCTCTCTACCTCCACTGACCTCCTCCTCCGGGCCTCCTCTCATTCTTCTCCCCCTCTATCTCTCTATCACACTCTTTCTGACTCTCTCAATTTCTTTCTCTGACTTGCTCCACTCTTTCCCCTCCAATTCTGCCTTGCTATTCACTCACTCACTCTCTGTCGTTCGCTCTCTTGCTCTTCCTCTCCCACACAACAGTATCTATCAGACAACTGTCCTGTTATCTGAGGCTGTATAATACCAGTCAAGACGTAGATGCATACGGAGGAGTTGCACTCATTTGTTTGTCCTCCTCCTCTCTCTATCTCTCCCAGCCCACTTTCAAGCCCTGTGCCCTTGATAGAAGACAGACAGACAGACAGACAGACAGACAGACAGACAGACAGACAGACAGACAGACAGACAGACAGACAGACAGACAGACAGACAGACAGACAGACAGACAGACAGACAGACAGACAGACAGACAGACAGACAGACAGACAGACAGACAGACAGACAGACAGACAGACAGACAGGCAGGCAGGCAGGCAGACAGACAGGCAGGCAGGCAGGCAGGCAGGCAGGCAGACAGACAGACAGACAGACAGACAGACAGACAGACAGACAGACAGACAGACAGACAGACAGACAGACAGACAGACAGACAGACAGACAGACAGACAGACAGACAGACAGACAGACAGAGGCTGGAACAAATTAAAAGACTTGTGTCCTGTCCTGTCCTGTCCTGTCACTATTGTACTGATTCATTGTTTAAGTACAGACTGACTGAATGACTGCATCGGAGTCAACGTTACACAACTCTCCAACCCAAGGCTCTTTTCGTCAATCTGGCTTTGGAAGATAGCTAGTCGTTATACAGTAGAATCTGCCTCACATTGACTGACTGGCTCTTTTAATCCTTGTCTGGCATTGGCAGTGGCCATCTAGTCAGACCCAATAATTAGTTCTTTACAAACTGTCTGAATGTCACTGAGAAGTCAGTTATTGGATATGGTGTTTTTAAAGGAAATGTATAATACCAAATTGTTCAAAGTTTGAAAGTGGAGAAGTTCTCAAAGTTCAGGAATGAAGGTCGCCCTTCTTAATCCGAAACAATTTTGTATCGTACACATTCAATGTTTAAAATAGCCACACAATATATTAAATATGCAGTAAGTACATTCTAATTCCATCTCTTCAAAATAATATGTTTCAATGTTTGAATGTTCCATTCTTGCGCAACATTATTTTATATGCATACTGAATATAAAGTAGATACATTCCAAATCCATCTCTTAACATATTTTAAAGTTTAAACAGTATTCAAAACCCAACCCTACTTCAGAAGTGTCACTACAAAACAAACACTCCCTCCCTTTCAGTGAAGCGTAAATATGACCCTTGACCTTGTCCTGCATCTCATTGCTTCTGTGTTACTGTGTCTCTCCTTCAAGACCGGCCCCTCTCAAAGGCGCTTTGAAGTAATGAAGATGGAAGATTAAACAACAGCAACAATTATATTTTTCAGTGAATTAAACCTCCATCAATCTCACTTAATCACTCTCTAATATCTCCTCAGACACTGAAATGGAAGCATAATGCTGTTGAAGGTTAATGGGCTTTATGCTTGAACTTCTCCTCGGGAGGAGAAAGGAGTCAGGTTTTTAGGCATGTTCGTAATAACAACGGTTACCAAAACTACAGCTTGTAGATATGACCATGCATCATTGACAAAAATATCTCTCTTTCTCTCCACCCCACACCCCCCCCCACCCATCCCCTATCTCATTCCCAAACCTTCTCCTTCAAGTGAGCAAGTAAAAGCCCAGTCCTCCCACATGCTGTTTAGGGGGGAGAGATGAGTCCGACAGTTCCTCTCTTCCTCTCTCTGTAGTGTCGCCCACAGGTGGTTCGTCCTCTCCTTCAGCACAGCTGGCCTCCAATTGTCTCAGCACAGCGCTGTGTGTGTGTGTGTGTCCATGCGTTTGTGTGAGTGTGTCTGTGTGTGTTGTGCGGTGTATGTGTGTCAGCCCTGCATGTGTGTGTGATTGACAGTGTGTGTGTGTGTGTGTGTGTGTGTGTGTGTGTGTGTGTGTGTGTGTGTGTGTGTGTGTGTGTGTGTGTGTGTGTGTGTGTGTGTGTGTGTGTGTGTGTGTGTGTGTGTGTGTGTGTGTGTGTGTGTGTGTGTGTGTGTGTGTGTGTGTATAACAAAACCTCAGCAGATGGATTGCTGTTTATAGCCAGTAAATAAAGGACCTGCCTGGTAAACATAAGAACATAAGAGAAGAGAAGAGGAGAGGAGAGAAGAAGAGAGGAGAGGAGAGGAGAGGAGAGAAGAGAAGAGGAGAGGAGAGGAGAGGAGAGGAGAGGAGAGGAGAGGAGAGGAGAGGAGAGGAGAGGAGAGGAGAGGAGAGGAGAGGAGAGGAGAGGAGAGGAGAGAATATTGCACAGGTTGTGTGATTTATAGTTGAACCCTTAGCGAGGCAGGAAGCCCGGTCAGCCCAGTGCAGTCTCAGATGAGTGACTATTTCCTAGCGTGTCAAAGGGTCAGAGGTCATGGCTGGTCACAGAGGTGGACAGGGTTGAACAGAGACCCAGGTCTCCAATCTCTGATCGATATTACAGGCCAGGTTGTATATCTCCATTTGACACTCAGATGTACACGCACGCACGCACACACACACTCACAAACATGCACATGCACACACCCAAATCAAAATCAAATCGAAGTTTATTGGTCGCTTACACAGTTTCGCCGATGTTCTAGCGGGTGCAGTGAAACGCTTATGTTACTATCTTCTAACAATGCAGGAAAATGTCAAAGAAGTACACAAAAAAATATAATAATAAAATACAAAAATGGACTCTGCTTACGCCAAAACCTGACTCTGCCATCAGCATGACGCAACAGGAACGCAACAGGAACCAGGAAGGTCTTTCCACTCAATTTTCCAGTGTTGGTGATCCCGTAGTCACTGTAGCCGTTTCTTATTGTTATTAGCAGATAGGAGTGGAACCGGGTGTGGTCGTCTACTGCGCCAGTATTTGCCTGTTTGTGGCCCGTATGTTAGCTTGCCATTCTCTTTCGACCTTGCCATTCTTCTTCGACCTGCCATTGTCCTTCAACCTCACCTCTTAAGTTTTTTGGTTATAAATGACCAATCAACTTCAATGAACGATGGAGATTAATTGGGTTTTCCGGCCATGATATCATTTGTGACCCACCGCCTAGATTCGGTCCTGTTTAGCAATTTGAAATTGTGTTTTTTTACATTGGATAAAAGTAGAGACTCTGAGCTAGAAATTTGTATATCATACACTGCAGTTGAGGAACAATTCTGCTTTGAAAGTTGATAAACTGACTTTTGAGAAAATGGCCCGCAAATATTTTGTCTACACCCTCTTAACCCTACGTATTTCTTTAAGGATTCACAGCGTAGTAAACAACCAAGTATTTCAAGACGAAAAGTGGTGAAAGTAGTAGCAACAACTAGTCGTAAAAATACACTTTATCTAGTCCTTGGCCTATATCCTAATCTGACTTTGGTGCAGGTGTCACATTCGTTGAAAGATGGATTGGACCAAGGTGCAGCATTGTAGGCGTACATTTTTCTTTTATTTAAATGACACCGAAAAACACAACAAAATACAAAAACGAACATAAAGCTGCATGCAGTGCAGACATCAACTACACACAAACAAGATCCCACAATCTAAGGTGGGAAAAAAGGCTGCCTAAGTATGATCCCCAATCTTAGACAACGATAAACAGCTGCCTCTGATTGGGAACCATACTAGGCCAACAAAGAAACAGAAACATAGATTTGCCCACCCAAGTCACACCCTTACCTAACCAAATAGAGAATAAACAAGGCTCTCTAAGGTCAGGGCATGACAGAAGGTCATGTTGTTCTTCACATTGCCGTCTCTGGTAAACACACACTATATCAAATCAAATCTAAGTTTATTCGTCACATGCACATGATACAGAAGGTGTCCAGTGAAATGGTTACTTGCATATGGAAGTATTTTGTTTAGTCATGTAGCTAGCCAGTTAGCTAGCTAAACAATAATAATAATAATCCATAATCCCAACTCAAATGCCACATTCAAAACAACTGGAAACTCGGAAATCTCAGACTTCTGAGCGTTCAAAACAACTGGGAACTCTGAAAGAAAACGAACTCCGGCTGGATTTTGTTTTATTTGAATGGTCATCCAACTTGGAATTCCAACTCGGGATCTCAGGCCTCTTTCTAGAGCTCCGACTTTCCGACCTGAAGATCACTGACCTCTTGATTTGACCTCGTATTTTTCAGAGTTGTTTTGAACGTGGCAATACTACCATGCATTAATCTGCAGGTAGCTAAAGCTAACCAACTAGGTGCAATGTTTAGCTTGCTAGCTAACATTAGGCTATAACTAGCGATTCAAATGGATTTCTGAGATACTAATAATATTACTACACATATCATACACGTAACATTAGCTAGTAAGCCAGCCAGCTAACGTTAGCTAGCTAGCTAACAGACCACTTTATGTTGCAATGAAAACGACTGTCTGACAAATTTAGAAACTTATAATACTTATAATATCTTACTCGTATACATGGATGGATGAACACTTTTCCCTCTCTGTTATGGATGCTATGGTTGCCCGTAGCTTGAAGAGACAGGGGTTTTATCCAACAGCCTTCTTTCTGTGTTCTCTTTTTGGACTCTTCGCATTTGGAAACCATTTCTCTGATTCCACTTCTTCTGTGACAATGACACCATTTCTTCCCCGCCATTGTCATCGGAAGACTCTACAATGTCTGGTTCAATTAAGAGGTTTTCACCTAAATCAGGGATTTTCTCCCTGTTTGATTCATTTTCAGAGTCAAAGAGAGTCAACAGGGCACGATCATCCTCCAGAAAGTAATCCATTACAAATGTTTCCCACTGAGCTTTGTCTATAGCGCTATTTACCTCAGGGCATCAATGTTGAAAGCAGTAGAAAACTTTTTTAGGTCTTCATGATATCTTTTTTTTAACACGTTAGACAGGATTATCCACACATACTGAGCAACTCATGTCGTAGATAGAATCACCAATCTGAATTTATCTCTCGGCATGTCCAGTCCACCCATTATCTCAGCATTTATGGCTAGTGGGAAGGTTCATGTATTTTTTCCATGGCTAAACCAACTAAGCTCGTAATTTAACAATTGTATTCATATTTACAGATGGCATACAAGTTTGTTATTAATTAAGGCACATGACAGTTCAGATGTTCCAGAAGGAATTTATTCAACAACAACAAAAAAAAATGATTAAAAAAAATACAAAAATCGAATGGCTCTCCTGTGAGGTAGTGACATGGACATACGTCTAGTTTCTGGAAACGTGTCACATTTAAGGTACCCAAAGTCTTTTTCCACCATCTTTTATGTCACTTATCTTGGTTTGGTAATGTGGTTTCCTCTTCTTTTTGTTTAGTCACAGAATTTCGACATATACAGTATGTCAACCAATCAGATGAGCAGCCTGACTTGTTTGCCGCCTCTTTTGCATCCTTTATTTGAACTATAAAGTTTTTCAATTAATCATCAATCCAGAGGACTCCAATAGTTAATTTCTTGTCAATTCTTGCCAACAATTATTATAAATAATTGTACAAATTCTTCCAGTGCTGCATTTGGATTCATTTCCTCGCGCACCATTAGACCATCATACATTAGGCCCAACCTTTGGCACATTGGATTTCCTTGTTATTGACGCAATGTTATTTATGGTCACTACAGCCAATGGGAACTGATATTTCTTAGGAGCCAAGCTCTGCAGCAATAGTGAAGATACAATTGGACGTCACAGATCCAACTCGGTATCCACTCCAGTTAGTGGAGTGATATCCTGGGTCATATTACAGGCATTAGTCACAGTTAGACGTTTCCTCTTCAGAGGACGGCTAGTTGCTAACCAGTCAATGTTCAGGTCACCCAGAAAATAGACCTCTCTGTTAACATCACACACGTTATCAAGCATTTGCACACATATTATCCATATACAGAATGTTAGCATTTGGTGGGCTATAGCAGCACCCCAAAAGCAGAGGCTTTAGATGAGGAAGGTGAATGTGCAACCACATCACTTGACATAAGATCTTCTCTATTATGTTTTATAGGAATATGACTCTGAGCATATACCGCAACACCTCCACCATAGGCATTGCTGTCTTTTCTGTAGATGTTATATCCTTGTATTGCTACTGCTATCGTCAGAGATGGCCAGTATATGAATGTTATCCAATGTTTCAAAGTTATTGATTTCATGAACCTTTACATACACCGAGTGTACAAAACATTAAGGACACCTGTTCTTTCCATGACATAGACTGACCAGGTGAATCCAGGTGGAAGCTAGGATCCCTTATTGATGTCACTTTTTAAATCCACTTCAATAAGTTTAGATGAAGGGGAGGAGACAGGTTAAAGAAGGATTTTTAAGCCTTGAGACAATTGAGACAGGAATTGTGTATGTGTACCATTCAGGGTGAATATTACAACATATTTAATTGCCTTTGAACAGGGTATGGTAGTAAGTGTGTCAAGAACTGCAACACTGCTGAGTATTTCATGCTCAACAGTTTCCTCTGTGTATCAATAATGGTCCACCACTCATAAGACATCCAGCCAACAAGCGCTTGTGAGTATTGGTGTGTATATGTGATGTTGGGTTGAAGCTACTGACCAGGAATATAATGTGCGTAAAACTGTATGTAAAGTGATTAGTGTTCAATGACTCTATGTACATAGGGTAGCAGACTCATAGGTGCAGGGTAGAGTAACGAGTGGTAGCTGGCTAGTGCCAGTGTCTAAGGTTCAGGGCAGGGTTCAGGGCACCCCTCCCTGTGCAACTGGGTCAGGATCTAGCTTAGTGAGGGCACTATGGTGTTGAACGCTGAGCTGTAGTCAATGAATAGCATTCTCACATAGGTGTTCCTTTTGTCCTGGTGTGAAAGGGCAGTGTGGAGTGCAATAGAGATTGCATCATCTGTGGATCTGTTGGGGCGGTATGCAAATTGGAGTGGGTCTAAGGTTTCTGGGATAATGGTGTTGATATGATCCATGGCCAGTCTTTCAAATCATTTCATGAATACAGATGTGAGTGCTCTGGGTCAGTAGTCATTTAGGCAGGACACCTTAGTGTTCTTGGGTACAGGAACTATGGTGATCTGCTTGAAACATGTTTGTATTACAGACTCAGTCAGGGACAGATTGAAAATGTTAGTGAAGACACTTGCCAGCTGGTCAGCGCATGCTCGGAGTACACCTCCTGGTAATGCGTCTGGCCCTGCGGCCTTGTGAATGTTGATCTGTTTAAAGGTCTTACTCACATCGGCTACGGAGAGCGTGATCACACAGTCATCCGGAACAGCTGATACTCTCATGCATGTTTGAGTGTTACTTGCCTCGAAGCGAGCATAGAAGTAATTTAGCTCATCTGGTAGGCTCGTGTTGCTAGGCAGCTCACGGCTGTGCTTCCCTTTGTAGTCTGTAATAGTTTGCAAGCCCTGCCACATCAGACAAGCGTCGGAGCCAGTGTAGTACAATTCAATCTTAGTTCTGTATTCACGCTTTGCCTGTTTGATGATTTGTCAGAAGGCATAGCGGGATCCCTGTACTGTCGTTTTGCCTCTTTGATTACCTTACAGAGGTCATAGCTGGTCTGTTCATGCACGTCCATGTTCCCAGTCAACTTGCTGTGGTTAAATGCTGTGGTTTGCGTTTTGACTTTAGCGCAAATGTTATTTTTTACCAAGTTTTTGGGGTTTGGATAAGTTCTAATCATCACAATAGGGACAACATCCTCTATGCACTTCCTGATGAACCCAGCACCCGAGTCATTTTATACGCCGATACTATTCCCAGAGGCTACACAGAACATTTCCCAGTCTGCATGATCAAAAGAGTCTTGAAGCATTGATTTTGATTGGTCAGATCAATGTTGAACAGTCCTTACCATGGTTTCTTCCTGATTAAGTTTCTTCCTGCTTAAGTTTCTGCCTATAGGTGGGGAGGAGCAGGATGGAAGCATGATCTGATTTGCCGAAGGAATGGCGGGGAAGGACCTTGTAGCCATCCTGGAAGAGAGAGAGTAACAATGGTCAAGCGTGTTCTCTCCGCATGTAGCACAGGAGATGTGTTTATAGAATTTTGGAGTGTTTTCCTCAGATTTCCTTAATTAAAGTCCCCAGCTATAATAAATGCAGCCTCAGAATATGTGGTTTCCAGTTTGCACAAATAAAATTATTTCAGGAGGTAATGCTCTCTCTCGGGCTTCGATGGTGAGCTATTCCAGATCGGGAAAACAAAAGGACTTGAGTTCCTGTACGTTACCACAGTCACACCATGAGTTGTTAATCATGAAGCATACCCCTTCGCCTCAGTTTTTTTTAGAGAGAGTTCCTCCTTTCTGTTCGCCAGAAGAACGGAGAACCTTGCTGGCTGTATGGACGGGGAGAATATATCTGGAGAGAGCCATGATTCTATTAAACAGAGTATGTTACAGTCCCTTATGTCTCTCTCAATGGAGATCATCACCCTGAAGTCGTCTACTTTATTTTCTAGGGACTGAAAGTTTGCGAATGATATACTCAGATACGGTGGATGGTTTGCTTACAGACTGAGCCTGATTAGAACCCCACTTCTCCTCCCTTTTCTCCCCACGTTGACGTTTTGGTGTATCAGCTGGGATGAATGTGGCTGCCTCTGGGAGTCCAAACAATGGATCCAAGTCAGGGAAGTCAAATTACTGGTTACATTTCAGGTGAGTTACCTAATGTCCATAAGTTGTTATTTTCGGCTGTAGGTAATAATACTGGAAATAACACACTTTTTTTGTTTTAAGTACAGCAAAGTTGGCTAGACCTTAGAAACAGGGCATGAACACACAAACAAACACAAACACACACACTCCTCAATCCCCAAACACATAATCGTATACATCAGCCCAGATCACTGTGGTAGCACATGATCATCATAGTAGCCCAGGAAAGAGCCTAGTCAGCTAATAGGATGTCACAACTGAGATGAGACAGGGAGATAAAGACTGGAGGATGAAGACTGTAATTCCACTAAAGGACTACTTCCCCTCGGAGTTCAGGTCGCTAGGGAAACCATCAGTAAAGCCATGCGATGAGGCTGAGCGTGTGCCTGCAGAGGGGATCGAAACACTCCAGTTCACTAATATTGATTTCCCCCTCCCTTTTTCTCTCCTCTGCTCCTCCACTTCTCTACTCTCAGTAGCTCTTTAGCACTGTGTGTAGTGCAGAGAGAGAACAAGTAGATTGGGTGACTCAGGCCTCATTTATATCTCTGTGACCTCTCTCTCTCTCTCTTTCTCTCCCTCTCTGCAATCACATATATTTCTCTGAGCAGAGCTGTACTTACTGACTTACTGTCAGTCAAGCAGCCATACAACATGTGCGTGTGTGTGCGTGTGTGTCCGGGGGTGTTGGGAAAGGGAGATAAAAATGTCCATTCTATCCAATGGACATAAAAATTGTATTCTAGTCTACATATAATAATGCCCTCTATACCAACTCTATAACACACCTCATCCAACTGACCAAAGTCTTGTTCAACCTATCAAGGTCTTGGTTATTGGGTGATAATAATGAAATAAATATGCACACACAAGGAGTCTTACGAACATCCTCCCTGTTTACATCCTTTCAGTAGAGTGCATGGTAATAGATACTACTCAAATCAAATGTATGCAAAACAACACAATAGCCTTACAATCTGCTTCCCTTGTATATTCTTCAATACATTATAAAGCATCTACAATATTTCAATAGATTATTATAGATATTGTAGCAAACGGCGGGGCAGAATAGTGAACCTAAGTTGCTGGCGTGAAAGGCAAACACCCTACACATCACAGCAATAAGGTTAACTTAATTGTAATGTGGCTCATATTGCGAGGATTCCTACAATATAAGTGAGGCGTGCAGTTGGATAAATACTTCTAGATTAATGGGATAAAATAACCACATTGCCCTCCTTGAATACAGTGGATTGTGTGTTCAGGTCACAGGGTTAGTCTAGGCAGCCCAATTCCGATATCATGTCTTTTCACATCAGATCTTTATCCGAGCGGATCCGATTGGTCGAAAGACCAATTAGTGGAAAAAATATCAGAATTAGTGTCACGTTCGTCGCATGAATCGGACAAAGGCACAGCGTGGTATGTGTAAATTCTTTATTATTATAAGAATGAACACTGAACAAACTAACTAAAATAACAAGACGAACCGTGAAGCTAATATGAATAGGGCAGACAGGCAACTAAACATAGAACAAGAACCCACAAATACCGAAGGGAAATGGCTACCTAAATATGATCCCCAATCAGAGACAACGATAAACAGCTGCCTCTGATTGGGAACCATATCAGGCCACCATAAACGTACAAATACCTAGACCTACAAAACTTTAAACATACAAAAACCCTAGACAATACAAAACCCCTAGACAATACAAAAATAGCCTATCCACCCTAGTCACACCCTGACCTAAACAAAATATAAAGAAAACAGAGATATCTCAGGTCAGGGCGTGACAATCGGACTGCCTGTGTAAACGCAGCCGTATACATCTGGCCAAACACATCCAATTAGTAAAATAATGTTCTCTCGATGATCAACGTAATGTTAGCTCAAGAACATTATTCTAACACACATTCATAATACTTCTAGGAGTTTACTAATATGGACACCTTGAACCACTGATCTTTATTGACTAAATCAAATCAAATTTTATTGGTCACATACACATGGTTAGCAGACGTTAATGAGAGTGTACCGAAATGCTTGTGATTCTAGTTCCAACTGTGCAGTAAAATCAAACAAGTAGTCTAACAAATTCACAAACACTACCTTATACACACAAATACACACAAACGTAAAGGGATGAATAAGAATATGTAAATATGTGGATGAGAGATGGCGAGTGGATGCAGTAGGTGGTGTAGAATACAGTATATACATATGAGATGAGTAATGTAGAATATGTAAACATTATTAAAGTGGAGTTATTTATAGTGACTAGTGATACCTCTATGTAAACATTCTTAAAGTGGAGTTATTTATAGTGACTAGTGATACCTCTATGTAAACATTATTAAAGTGGAGTTATTTTTAGTGACTAGTGATACCTCTATGGAAACATTATTAAAGTGGAGTTATTTATAGTGACTAATGATACCTCTATGTAAACATTATTAAAGTGGAGTTATTTTTAGTGACTAGTGATACCTCTATGTAAACATTATTAAAGTGGAGTTATTTTTAGTGACTAGTGATACCTCTATGTAAACATTATTAAAGTGGAGTTATTGTTAGTGACTAGTGATACCTCTATGTAAACATGATTAAAGTGGAGTTATTTTTAGTGACTAGTGATACCTCTATGTAAACATTATTAAAGTGGAGTTATTGTTAGTGACTAGTGATACCTCTATGTAAACATGATTAAAGTGGAGTTATTTTTAGTGACTAGTGATACCTTTATTAAGTCTGTTTATTTAAGTGGCCAGAGATTTGAGTCGGTACGTTGGCAGTAGCTCTGTTAGTGATGGCTGTTTAACAGTCTGATGGTGTCACGCCTGTCGTCGGAAGGAGTGGACCAAAGCGCAGCGTGGAAAGTGTTCAGGATGATTTATTTTCCAAAAAACACTTGAACAAAATAACAAAGTGAAAAAAACGAAAGCACACAGTTCTGTCAGGTAATGACATGAAACAGAAAACAACTACCCACAAAACACAGGTGGGAAAAAGGCTGCCTAAGTATGATTCCCAATCAGAGACAACGATAGACAGCTGCCTCTGACTGAGAACCACACTCGGCCAAAAACAAAGAAATAGAAAAAATAGAAATAAAGAAACTAGAATGCCCACCCTATTCACACCCTGGCCTAACCAAAATAGAGAATAAAAGCCTGTCTATGGCCAGGGCGTGACAGATGGGCTTGCGACAGAAAACGTTATTCAGTCTCTCGGTCCCAGCTTTGATGCACCTGTACTGACCTCGCCTTCTGGATGATAGCGGGTTGAACAGGCAGTGGCTCGGGTGGATGTTGTCCTTGATGATCTTTTTCGCCTTCCTGTGGCATCGGGTGCTGTAGGTGTCCTGGATGGCAGGTTGCCCCCGGTGATGTGTTGTGCAGACTACACTACCCTCTGGAGAGCCTTGCGGTTGAGGGCGGTGCAATTGCTGTACCAGGTGGTGATACAGCCCGGCAGGATGCTCTCGATTGTGCATCTGTAAAAGTTTGTGAGTGTTTTAGATGACAAGCCAAATTTCTTCAGCATCCTGAGGCTGTTTCGTCTTCTTCACCACGCTGTCTGTGTGGGTGGACCATTTCAGTTTGTCCGTGATGTGTACGCCGAGGACCTGAAAATGCTCCACCTTCTTCACTACTATCCCGTTGATGTGGATGGGGAAAGTCCAGGACCCAGTTGCACAGGGCGGGGTCGAGACCTAGAGCTTATTGACACGTTTGGAGGGTGCTATGGTGTTAAATGCTGAGCTGTAGTCAATGACAGCATTCTTACATAGGTATTTCTCTTGTCTAGATGGGATAGAGCAGTGTGCAGTGTGATGGCGATTGCATCGTCAGTGGACCTATAGCAAAATGCAAATTGGAGTGGGTCTAGGGTATCAGGTAGGGTGGAGGTGATATGGTCCTTTACTCGTCTCTCAAAGCACTTCATGATGACAGAAGTGAGTGCAACAGGGCGATAGTCATTTAGTTCAGTTACCTTAGCTTTCTTGGGAACATAAACAATGGTGACCATTTTGAAGCATGTGGGGACAACAGACTGGGATAGGGATTGGTTTAATATGTCCGTAAACACACCGGCCAGCTGGGCTGCGCATGCTCTGAGGACGCATCCCTAATGTTTAAATGTTTTACTCACGTTGGCCACGGAGAAGGAGAGCCCGCAGGCTTTGGTAGTGGCCGTGTCAGTGGCACTGTATTGTCCTCAAAGCGAGCAAAGAAGTTGTTTAATTTGTCTGAGAGCAAGATGTCGGTATCTGTGTCGGGGCTGGTTTTCTTTTTGAAATCCGTGATTGACTGTAGGCTCTGCTACATACATCTCATATTTGAGCCATTGAATTGCGACTCTACTTTGCCTCTATACCAATGCTTTGCTTGTTTGGTTGCCTTGTGGAGAGAATAGCTGAACTGTTTGTATTCGGTTGTGTTTCCGGTCGCCTTTCCATGATTAAAGGCAGTGGTTCGCGTTTTCAGTTTCGCGCGAATGCTGCCATCAGTTTCTAGTTAGGGAAGGTTTTAATGGTCACAGAGGGTACGACATCTCCGATGCACTTGTTAATAAACTCGCTCACCGAGTCAGCGTATAGATCAATGTTATTGTCTGAGGCTATCCGGAAAATATCCCAGTCCACGTGTTCAAAGCAATCTTGAAGTGTGGAATCCGATTGGTCAGACCAGCGTTGTATTGACCTGAGCAAGGGCATTTCCTGTTTTTGTTTCTGTCTATAGGCTGGGAGCAACAAAATGGAATCTTGGTCAGATTTGCTGAAGGCAGGGCGGGGGAGGGCTTTGTATGCGTTGGGGAAGTTCGAGTAGCAATGATCCAGAAAGCTACCAACTCTTGTCGCGCATTCGATATGCTGATAGAATTTAGGAAGTATGGTTCTTAGGTTAGCTTTGTTAAAATCCCCAGCTACAATGTAAGTGAAGAGAATTCTCTTGAAAGATAATGCGGTCGGCATTTGATTGTAAGGAATTCTAGGTTGGGTGAACAAAAGGACTTGAGTTGTTGTGATTACACCATGAGTCGTTAATCATAAGGCATACACCCTCGCCCTTCATCTTACCAGAGAGATGTTTGTTTATTTTGGCACGATGCTTGAAGAAACCAGGTGGCTGGAACGACTCTGATAACATATCCTGAGGGAGCCATGTTTCCGTGACACAGAGAATGTTACAATCCGATGTCTCTTTAGACGGCAACTCGTGCCCTAATTTTGTCCACCTTGTTATCTAGAGACTGGACATTGGCGAGTAATATGCTCGGAAGCGGTGGATGGTGTTCTTCACGACTGTATGTAATAACACTTGAGATTTCCTGGGCTAATGTAAGAAATAGTACATAAAAAAAAATAACTGCATAGTTTTCTACGGACCTGAAGCGTGGCGACCATCTCTGTCAGCGCCATCTTGCAATCTACACTGGGGTGTAGATTCAGTCAATAGAGACAGTACAGTTATTAACCCATAATGAAACCATATACTGGTCAAATAGACCAAATTATCAGAAGAATCAACATCATATTTTCCGATAACCTGTTTTTTAGGTTAATTATGGGCGGCAGGTAGCCTAGCAGTTCAGGTCGCTAGTTCAAATCCCGAGCTGACATAGTGAAAAATCTGTTGATGTGCCCTTGAGCAAGGCACTTAACCCTAATTGCTCCATGGCTGTGATCTCTTGTTTATATCCCTGTGAGCATTTCTCTTTCACCTCAGACCATGTGTATGGAATCGTGGGGCTGAGTCAACATTGTGAACTGAGTGCCCCATGGTGACTGTGGGGTTATGGTATAAGCAGGCATAAACTATGGACAATGAGCACAATAGCATTTTATCGATTTGTAATTTGAATGCACAAAAATACCACTTTGAGATCTTGAGGCCCATTGTGAGGCCCATTTGTTTTAAGGTATCCGGAAAACAACAGATTCATATCTGTGTTCTCAGTCATGTGGAATCCAATGACTGATTTCCTTATATGAACTGTAACTCAGTAAAATCGTTGCAATTGTTTGTATGTGGCGTTTATATTTTAGTTCAGTATATATTGGTGGGCTGGTGAACGAACGCCACAATCCCCCCGGAAAAACACCCTCCATTCACCTTTTATGGTAACAACACCCTCCATTCACCTTTTATGGTAACAACGCCCTCCATTCACCTTTTATGGTAACAACGCCCTCCATTCACCTTTTATCCACTTAGTCCGCCCCATCCCGCATGCGGGATCATGACTACAGCCTCAAGCTCATTACCATAACGCAACTTTAGCGATTTCTAAAAATCGCAAATGAAATGAAATAAATATGCCTGCTCTCAAGCTTATCCTTTTCTTAACAATCCTGTCGTCTCAGATTTTCAAAATATGCTTTAGAACCAGAGAAAATCAATAATTTGTGTAAGAGTGGTGATAGCTAGCTTAGCATTTAGCGTTAGCATTTAGCACGCAACATATTCACAAAAACCAGCAAAGGGATCAAATAAAATAATTTACCTTTGAAGAACTTCAGATGTTTCAATGAGGAGACTCTCAGTTACATAGCAGATGTCCAGTTTTTCCTGAAAGAATCTTGTGTAGGACACAACGTTCCGTTTGTTACTATGCATTTGGCTACCGAAACTAACCGAAAATTCAGTCACCTACACGTCAAATTTTTTCCGAATTAACTCCATAATATCGACTGAAACATGGAAAACGTTGTTTGAATCAATCCTCAAGGTGTTTTGTCATATATCTCTTCATTGAAATGCCAGTCCTAGAAGCCTGCATTCTTCTCTGATTCGGATGGAAAAATACTGGTAGGTGACTTTTGCGCACCAATTTCCACACAGACACCGTGCGGGACCCCTGGTAAATGTAGTCTCTTATGGTCAATCTTCCAATGATATGCCTACAAATACGTCACAATGCTGCAGACACCTTGGGGAAACGCTAGAAAGTGTCCGTTCATTCCTGTCGCATTCACAGCCATATAAGGCGATCATGGAAAACGTACCCTCAAAAATCCTGTTCATTTCCTGGTCGCTCAAACATCTTGGTTTTGCCTGTAGCTTTAGTTCTATGGCACTCACAGTGAAAATCTTTGCAGTTCTGGAAACGTCAGAGTGTCTTCTTTCCAAAACTATCAATTCCAAGCATAGTCGAGCATCTTTTCGTGACAAAATATTGCACTTAAAACGGGCACGTGTTTTTATCCAAAAATGAAATACTGCCCCTATAGGACTAACAGGTTTAAGGTAACAACGCCCTCCATTCACCTTTTATGGTAACAACACCCTCCATTCACCTTTTATGGTAACAACACCATGGTTTGCTATGATTAGGAAATTGTTGGAACTGGGCCATGTCCTTTTCTAAAAGAAATCGGGACATTTTATCACATTTCTGTAGAGGTGCAGGAACATTGTTTTCAAACTAAAAATGCATGCCGCCTACAGCAAGTGCCAAACACTGGCCGCGCATTTATTGTCTATTGGACAATTTCAAAGTAAATGTTGCATTATAGCCCAAACGTTTTATTTTGTATGTATTTATTTATAGGGGACAATGCACATTAATCAACACCAATATTACAATAATGCAGCATCCATTTAAATGTGCCGTGGTTAGCCAAAAGCTCATTTGCACCCGTAGTCCCAGGGCAGCTAAGGACAATTACACAGCCACAATACACATACTCACTAAAACAATACAACATACAAATACATTACACGCAATAATATATAATTCAACTTCTATACAAAATAATTGTTGTTCAATATTTTGTTTATCAGTACATGATTGCGTTTCTATCTCCTGCCTTGGAATAGACTTTGAGATGAAATGGGCTATGATGTCACGCTCTTATTGCACAGCAATACTCTATCCCATAATGTGATACACTAACAGTCTATTTACATTCGAGCATGGTTAGCTATTGAATTGGCGATGGATAAAAGGTGGCCTAATTTGTGCAGCGGGTCTTCTTACCAACGGCAAATGCATCTGTTTTATCATTAGGCCTACGTTTCCTATATTTTTATTAGCCTACCATTAGTATACAGTGGGGCAAAAAGTATTTAGTCAGCCACCAATTGTGCAAGTTCTCCAACTTAAAAAGATGAGAGAGGTCTGTAATTTTCATCATAGGTACACTTCAACTATGACAGACAAAATGAGAAAAAAAATCCAGAAAATCACATTGTAGGATTTTTCATGAATTTATTTGCAAATTATGGTGGATAATAAGTATTATTATATTTCAGGCCTCTCTCATCTTTTTAAGTGGGAGATCTTGCACAATTGGTGGCTGACTAAATACCTTTTTGCCCCACTATAATTACCATGCATCAAACAACTCCATTTCCCCCAAAATAACAGTATTTGTTTGATAAACCACTAGAAGTTGTGCCTACACATGGTCTGAGATTTGCGTGGAGACACACGTTTCCGTCAAGTTCAAAATAGATAAATACCAGCCTTGAAACAAACTGCAAATGCATCCAACAAGTTTGTAGTGTAATTGAGTCATTGCATGCTTGGTTTTGTCATTGCATGCTAAGAATATGGGACCAAATCCTAAACGTTTCGCGACTTTATAAGAATCTGATAAGAATCTTTTGGGGTGTCAATCATTTGAACCCCTACCTTTTTGAGAAAAAATGTATTACTTGTTAAACAAAATCTCTCTCTGAGCAATCGTATTTGTATAAAATAATATTAATTCTGCAGTTTTTTAAACATACAGTCATTTATTTAATACATTTCAGACACCAATGTACATCCGATTTATTTATTTTATTTTCAGTTATTTTTAAAATGTAACCTTTATTTAACTAGGCAAGTCAGTTAAGAACAAATTCTTATTTACAATGACGGCTTACCCCAGGCCAAGACCTGGACGACACTGGGCCAATTGTGCGCCACCCTATGGGACTCCCAATCAGGGCCGGATGTGATACAGCCTGGATCCAATTAGCAGAGCAATCTATATCATATTTCCTCCAATTACCTGCTTTTCATTCAGTACATATAGGGCT